>NC_081410.1:210896860-211196860 GCF_030272615.1 Cryptomeria japonica | reverse complement strand
AGCAAAATGAGAAATTGGCCACGCAACAACATTCGATTGAATGAGACTGACAATTTTTTCACCAACCGAAAAAATGCTACCCTAATAAAACCGTAGGGAAAATTGAAAAAATGAGATAGGCTTTTGTAGGGACCCCTCTTATGGACCCATAGGTTCAAACAAATCATTTTTCATTTCCATGGATTCAAAGTTAGGGCCCGTCAAAGTTTGACAATTTTTAACACTTAGGGTGCTCAAGGGATGACGTCGATAGGGTATGACCTCGAGCGTTCGACCGAGTGGGGGGGGAAAATAGGAGCATGAATAGGGTAATAATGCCTAATTGGACATGTCAGAGCCAATGGTTCATTATCACAATGAGCATAACGAGAAATTGGCCATGCGACAACATTCGATTGAATGAGACTGATGATTTTTTCGCCAACCGAAAAAATGTTGCCCTAATAAAATCGTAGGGAAACTTGAAAAACCGAGATAGGCTTTTCTAGGGACCGCTCTCATGGCCCCATAGGTTCAAATGGATCATTTTTTAGGTGCCATGGATTCTGAGTTAGGGCTCATCAAAGTTTAACATTTTTTAGCACTTACGGTGCTCAAGGGACAATGTCAGTAGGGTATGACCCCGAGCGTTCAACCGAGTGGGGGGGGAATAGGAGCATGCATAGGGTAATTATGAATTGTATTGTATTGTTCATTAAATTAATTGTATTGTATTGTTCATTAAATGAATCGTATTGTATTATTCATTAAATGAATTGTATTGTTCATTATACAAACAACACTTATGATGAAATGAAATGAATTGTATTATTTATTAATTTAAACCATTATTAACCATTGTTAATTATTGGAATGAAGATTAAAAATTTCCATGATAACACCATGCACATATGAGAAACAATTTATATGATCAAATATCAACTTCTATATATATGAAAATG
Organism: Cryptomeria japonica; assembly: GCF_030272615.1. Lineage (NCBI taxonomy): Eukaryota > Viridiplantae > Streptophyta > Pinopsida > Cupressales > Cupressaceae > Cryptomeria > Cryptomeria japonica. The sequence continues at coordinate 211,195,919 of NC_081410.1, read as the reverse complement.
TCAAATGATTACAAGTGTATGTCCATACACAAATATGGCATAAATGCCAACTCAAACAAAATGTATGTCTATTCCATATACAAAATATACATGCCAACTAGACATGTAAGCATTCCAAAACTATCTATAACATCCTAAGCTACTAATGGATCATCAAAATCAATCCTCTTCGCCACACTGCTCGACTCTGAAGGATCCTGCACAAGTAAAAACAAACCACGATTAAGATTGGTTATATTATATAACTCACATTCGAAAAGTTAACATAAAAATGAACTGTGATTGAACTATTCTTGTTTACCTCATCTCCATGTTTTCTCTTTGGATTTGCAGGACTCTTGATGTATGTCTTCGGTAGAGGAGGTATGTTTTCAATATTTTCATACACAACCTACATATGTTCACAAACATGACATTGATACAAGTTAGCATATAATTGTCACTGATAATAACAAATTATATCTACTAAACACAAAATAAAATAAACACACATGTACTCGAGGCATCTCTTCTTCTTCTTCATCTTCAGGTATACTGGGTGTAGTCAACAAGGATGTGAAGCCAAGAATTATCTGTACATATACACAACAAGTATATAAAACTATCAATCTATGTCTAGACATGTATAATCACTATAATTTATTTAAACTATTCATTCAATCATATTTGCATTCAATTACCTTTCCCTTGTCTCCAATTGCACTACCAGATCCTAAATCACATAGCCCCACACTTGTGCTTCTTGTGCCCTATAAGAGTAAAATAAGATATACATGCAAGTTACTATATAATCTAATTAATACCAATATAAATGATGAGCATGTATGTACAATAAAATACAAACGACTAGGTGCAATAATATATATACTGTCAAGATATCAAGGCCAAATGAAATGGCCATCAAGGTGCCCTCCTGGATCTGTGTCAACTCCTCCTCGGTCATTAACTATTAAATAGACCATGTAAATAAAAATTAGTACTTAATATTATCTAGATTATAAATATTCATTTAAAATATAGAATGAACTATGAAAATACAAATCTTACCACTACATCATCAATGTATGATGAAGTTTCTTCCTCGCCTCTAGCATGCGAGGACTCCCCAGGGTATCCTCCAGTCTATGTCATAACATCTGGTGCATCGTGCATCTCATGCCCCTCATAATCTGCACTATGCATGGGAGGATCAACAGGCTATCCAATTGGACCCAAGCATACGTGCCCACACATGACACAACTATGGGGCACGCAAATGTGTGGAGCCGAGGAGGACATGTCAGTGCCACTAGATACACCACTACCATCAAAAGTAGGCTCAACTACTGACCCAGTCTGAGAAACCAAAAGGTTACTCAAAGAGTGAATAGCCAATATGGTTCGTGAAGCCGCCTCACAAATGATATCTGGATGCTCCAATGAAGGTGGGGGATCAACAGGAGGAGGGGGGACATATGGGCCCTAGACTACTCTGACTACCCCAGGTCTATTTTGGGGCATACCTAAACCCACACCCTGGAAAGGTTGGATTTCAAAGTAGTTCACATGTTTTCCTAAAACAAACTCAACATATGATTTTTTTATGAAGTAGAAGGAGACATCAAGATTGTTGTTGGGTAGTTTGTCAAAAACCATCCACCAATGATCCCAAAAATTTTTCACAATACCATCATTTGTGCATCATTTAATAAAAGGTTTTGTTTTTTTGGGGTCTACAGGTTGACCAGTGCGGGGATTCACAAACAATGTGGTGATGGCGGATTTGGATATCTCGAGATCCTTGATCTCCTTATAGGACAAGCCATCCGCATATTGTTCCCTCATAGAATCTCGCCACAAAAGAGCGACATTGTGCTCCTCAGTGATGGTTTCCATACTCTTTATGATCAACGTGAGGGGATGAAACATTGGGTTTAGGTGAGGGATCAAATGATAGACATCTGCAATCCCCCTCAATTGGTTCAAATCTTGTGCAATTAAATCTTGAATTGAGGGGGGGTTTGGCAAAGGAGGGTTTGGTTGTTGTGGTTGATCAATGTTTTCACTATTATCCCCCATTTTTAACCTAATTGAATGTAAACAATTGAATTTAGTTAACAAATTTGAACAATTTTGTATTTGATTTAAAAAAACCTAGTTTTCATGAAAAAAACCATATTTTCAATGAAAAAATAAATAAACATTAAAAAAAATACAAAAATTGAATGAAAATGATTGAAAACAATAAAAATCCTACCTTTGAATGTATTTTTTAGCAAATTTGGGTCCAATTACTAGATATCAGGTCCAATCGGATATCAGAATCCAAAAATATTGTGCAGCCCATGGGTTAAAAATAACTCACGAGTTGTCACAGTCTAATTACATTGTCTCAAAAAATTGGATATTCGATTTTTATACTTCAATTATTTTAAAATAACATTATATTATATAATAATATAATAATATATTATATATTATATAATAATATATAATATATTATTATATTATATAATATATTATATATTATATATTATATATTATATAATATATAATATAATATAATAATATATTATATAATACGTATTATATAATATATTATTATATTATAATATAATATAATATAATATAATATAATATTATATTATATAATTATATTATAATATATTATAATATAATATTATATAATATATATAATATAATATATTATTATATTATATAATATATAATATATAATATATATAATATAATATATTATTATATTATATAATATATAATATAATATATAATATATAATATAATAATATATTATATAATATAATAATATATAATATATTATCATATTATATAATATATTATTATATTATATATTATATATTATATAATTATATTATATAATATAATAATATAATATATAATATAATAATATATTATATAATATATTATTATATTATATAATATTTTATAATCTAATATTATATTATATATTATGTATTATATAGTATATAATATAATATTATAATATATTATATATTATATATATAATATATTATTATATTACATTATGTATTATATAATTTTTTTTAATTTAAAATTACCTATAAAAATCGGATATCCGATTTTATCCGATATCCAATTTGCTTAGGTGTTTACCATGCCAAGGTGCACTGACACCTAGGCCAAGCAAAAAGTCAACATGGATTTTCACGTTTTTAGGCAAGTGGAGAAGGCTATTTTTTTCACATTGCCACTTTTTGGCCACCCATGATCCTGCACTAACCCATATATATATTTTTAACTTTTTCAATAAAAAAATTTTGCGAATTGTAAAACGAATTTTTTTTAGAAAAAAAATCACAGAAAATACAAATATATATATATATATATATATATATATTTATTTATTTATTTATTTGAAAATCCATACCGTACCGCCCAAATTGGGCAATTTTTTTACTCCAAGCTCCAAAATTGGCTTTCACCCAATATAGGCGAATTTATAGTCAAAATTCATGGAAACGGTCACCCAGACTCAATGGCAAGGTCGGATCTAGTCTAGGATGCCTCCAAAAGATGCTTCTCCTTAGATCTACCTCTTGAAGCCGCAATAATGCCTCTCAAAGACGAATCAATGACGCTCTAATGGCTCTGATACCATGTGAGATTTTTCCAAGATCAAGAGTTCAATGAAAAGTACAACAAAGAGACAAAATATAGGATAAGAATAAACTGTATTCTCATCAATAAATAAAAAATGGTTGTTCAATAGTTGTTCATACACTGAATATGACCCTGCATATATAGGCAAGGCTATATGGATATGTGAGCACACAAACATGACATGTGGCTCAATAAGAAACAAGGGTAGGTAGGAAATAGGTGTGGTAGGTAGGAGAAACAATATAATATTCCACATGAGGTGGATCACCCATCGAAGGTGGAATTATCACTCCACAATAAGTGGATATGACAGAGTAGTAACAAGATCACACCATAAAAGGTGGAAATTCTCCTACACACACTCTCCCAATGTGGCACAAACACCCAAGTGTCTCATACCCAAACTACTATGAAATGCATTATCCTAAGTAAACTTAAGTAAGGTGTAATGATATGCAACATGAATAAATAATTACACCAACAACCATCGAGCGATCGGGTAGGTTTCTAGTAAATAATTCAAATTTTACATGTGAATAGCCAACATTAGATGAATGGTTTTCTCATAAGTCACTTTGGATGTCAAATAGTTTGGTGTTGGAGCTTTGACATCGACACCTTGCAGTGAAGTTTGTCAAGGTACTTACACTGAGGTAAGCTTTATTCATTGACGATGTTGTAAAATAAGTTTAGTAGTTTTGATAATTGAATAATAGTTATTGTTTCATTTTCAGTTGTTGACATCAGATACTCCTCCAGATGTTCTAGTTGCATTAGATCATGGTGTTGTTGTAGCAGTAGCTAGTTTAGAAGCTTTGACAGAGGTATGAGACAAATTAGTACATTTCAATTGTTCTTTTAATTGTATATATTGAAAATTATAATGATACTTGTATGTAATTTAATTTCTATCATAAAGCTTGTTGTCTTGGCCTTTTCACTCTTGAGCGTGATCGTCCCCCCATTGTGGATGAACAGAGTGATTATATGTTTATAGTAAGTAATTGTTCTATTATTTGTCATTCTACAATTCATTTTTTATATATATTATATATTGATGTTTATAGTTTTGATTGTATCAGTTGGAGCTCCAGAGAAGTCTATAAAGGAGGACTAGTGAGTGCATTCAAAAGATGCCAACATCATGTATATCTCCATCCCCTCGACAGTCGAAGGAAGCTCGTATCTATTTCTTGGTTCTAGTGGGACATCAGTAGACTAGGGGCCTTTATTGTATGCCTGATTGGCATTTTTGAGCATATGTTTTGTATTATGTATATGTGACATTTTATTGCCATATGGCTTTTGGCAAGATCGTCTTATTGTATTGGATATATATGGTATACTCTTATCGACATGGAATATATTATGACTTATGACTATCTTGGTTAATGCAAATTGTAGTCACACAAATCTGTCCATCTTAATTAAATAAATATTCACTATTTATTTGATTAAAAATCTACTAGCCATCAGTTAATTAAATTAATATTTAATTAATTCATCCCCAAACATTCTTCTATTAATTAAATAAATTATTCAATTTATTTTAATTAATTCATTAAATCAAATTCCATTCAAATTAAATAAATAAAATCTATTTATTTAATTAAATTCCCTTTTCCTCTTTTAAATAAATTAAATAAAACATTTATTTAAATCATTTTAAATCCCCACCCCACTTGCATTTTCCTACAAATGCAACTTGCACACATTTATTGAAATAAATGAATTTTTATTTTAAATAAAATCCTATTTTCCCTCACCCACCAATCCACTTGCAAAAATCTAATCCCCTTCTAGATTCTTCTAACCCCTTCCTAATTAGCCTAATCCATTCCCTAAACTTTGTCACATTCCTAAGCAAAATGGAGTCACTTCTCAAACCTCAAAAGTCTTGGATAACCATTAAAGGTTTTCAACATTCAACCACTAAATCCTCAAAGTCTTTGATAGCCATTAAAGGCTTCCAACTTTCAACCACTTAATCCACAAAGTCTCCAATAACCATTAATGGTTAACCCAAACCCTCCTACATGGTTAAAACATTTGTTTTGACTCAACCTCTACCCAACCCAAGGGTCTCATCAAGCCTTTAATGCTTTGACCATGATTATCTCTTAATCATTTGCACAAAGGTTTATCCTTGGATTAACTCTTAATCAAATGGGTAATCTTAATTTAGACTTGACCCTTACCTTCTAGATAACCATGAAGTCTTCTCAGGCATTCAATGCCTCCAACCCCTTCTCTCAAACCAACCCTATGTTGACACTTGTCACCATTTTAGTGGTGCAAATTGTGCACATGGATCCCCAACTTTCAAGCTTGACCCTTGATTAAACCTTTCAATCCTGGCCATCCATTGCTCCATTTTTCCTATAAATAGAGCCCATTCCTTCATAATCCAGAAACTGAAACTTGTATGCATTTAGACTATAGACATTTTTAGAGAGCATTTAGCATAGCATAACTAAAATCTTGTCTTTTGGTAAAATCAATCATTTTAGCATCAGTAGTATATCATTTAGCTTTTCATTTCATATTTGGAGCTATACTACAAATCTCAATCCTCCATAAGCATCCATAGTGCAAAAAGCTGCTGAGAGCTACACTATTTTGGAACTTGGAGAGGAGAGGAACAAGGGAGAAGAAGCTAAGGCCATGCTAAGAGGCAGTTGGAGATGTCTCATAATCTTTGTTTTGTTCATTAGATAAATTAGCATGCTTTTTAGTGTCTCTTTTGGTATGCCTTCATAGATTAGTTTTTGATTGACTAACACTAATGGTTTTTGTGTCTTTGGTGTTGTTTATCATTTGCTAACCTTGTGCCATTTAGGAGGGCATCATTTGGTGAACCTGACGTGAATCGAACACGCAACCTTCTGATTATTTTTTTGACAACTAACATTTTTGCTTGTTGAAACTGCCACACAGGTCGCGCTTCGGCGCTAATGAACACGTTTTAGCGCTATCGAAACAATTTCTTTTAGCGCTATTGTCCCTAAAATAGCGCTATTGAAAACGTTTTAGTGCTACTGATTACCTTCTGACGCTTTTGTCACAGTTTGGGCGCTATTGAAACTATTCTGGCGCTTTTTCCCTCTCGGACTTTTCTATTATTTCAGCGCTACTGTGTAAATTAGCACTTCTGCGTGCGCAGACTAGCGCTATTGTATAAATTAGCGCTTCTGTCTAAAAAAAGCAGAATAGCGCTATTGCGACAGAGTGTTGTCCAAGTCGCTTTGTAACCAAAATCAGAACTTAGGCTTGTGTAAGCCCACACTAACATTTGATCATTGACTGTGTGCAGGTTCTAATTTTTTTATTTTTTTTTGTGCAGGGGAAGGAGTTAGTTTAGATGCCTTAAAATCTTTTTTTTTTACTTTCTTTCAAAAGTTGGTTAAAAAGAATCCATTTTTCCTTCTTGCACAAGTTAAAATAAACCTCACATTTTATTTTGGAGTGCATAAAATGAACCTCAAACTTGTTTTTGGAGCTTAAAAGAAAATTCATCTTTCTTTATTGCAAGGTAAAAAGAACAACAACTTCAAACATTTGTTTTCTTGCAAGTTAGGAAACACACTTTATTTGGTGCTTAAAACCAAACAATTCCATTTTTTTTGCATCAAATCTAAAAATCACAAGCCACACTTCAAATTTTGGTGCAGTTAAAAACTTACCAACCACTTATTTTGATTTTTGCAAACAAATTTTCCTTCAAGCAAAACGTGTTTTTCATTAAGTTGACCAGGATTTCCAAATTCTAGATTACAAAACACATTGCCATTGAAGTTAAAACGAACACCATGACTGTTGGAGAAACATCTCCAAATAGTTAAATCATCTTTGCAAATGCTGGATTAAAAAGAACAAGTGTTTTACGTATTTGGCACGCTTGTGCAAAAGGTCAGTCGAGTGGACCTACTTCTAACACACACTATCCTCTCCCTTGGCTTTCGTGGTCCTAGGTGCAAGAGAAAAGTGTTAGTAACACTCACATTTTATCTTTTTAAGAGAGGCCTGCCAAGGGATCGATACTCTTGGGAACGACCTCAAGCGGTAAATCCTTCGAGCTGCTATATAAATCAGGTGAGAGCGAAAGCTGTAGCCTTGGGTATAGCTGTTCCTACAGTGTAACTGGTCGAAAGGACAAATGGGCCCCACCACCAGTTACAAGGCTCTTAAGTGAGTCACTGCAGAATGAACTTATGTCCAAAGCCATCGAACATGACTAAACACCTTTAAGTAGTAGCCCACCCATTCTATTGATTGAGGATATTTGAGATATAATTTAGTGCAAGAGCATAGATGGTTTTGCTCCCAAGATACTCACCATACATATTTCCTTGAGTAGAAACATAGCTTTTTGAAAAGTCACTTGTGGCTTGATAAAAGTGGTGACTCCCCCATCATAGGGATCATCTATTTGTTATGCTCGTGCAAGACTTAGTATATCACATCCTTACCTGCCACAGCGGGATTCATAAGGTATGTAGTACCAAAGTAGAAGAAATATCAAGATGTGGGCTAAATTTATCACAACTGGCCATTTGACCTTAGGGATAAAAAGTGTTTGAAGTGTGTTCGTTTTACAGACCTAGTGCAAATTGAGCCGACTTCAGGCTTTGGAACTACACCTTAAAATAAATCTAAAGGAAGGGTCAAAAACAAGTCCAAGAATTGGGTTGATCAAGACCCATACTCATTTGTGCCTTTGAGGCAACATTCTTGTGTTTGTGTGCTTGCTTTGTTTTCTTGTCAAGGAAAAATCAGAAAATCAATCCCAAAAACATAGTATTCATCCAACATTTCTCAAAAACAAACAAAAATACCAAAAACAAAGTGCAAACAAACAAAGAGTCAAAATTTATGACCATTCTTCACATCTTGCGAAAGAAGAAGCATCATCAGAATATCACCTTGAAAAGGAGACCACTAAGCTCAAAGGCTTTAATCACAAGGAGGAAATTCTTCTATCTCAATAGACAAATTTTTGTCTCACATAGAGTCTTTCTACATCGCATGCGTCTATACCTTCAAGGAAAAACAAACGAATTTGATTCTGAATCATTGAACCGCAGAGCTTTTATGCAATATAGAGCTCTGAGTTATCATAAGAATCAAGGAGGAAAGATTGATCCCAACTTCTTCCCAAACATCTGTATCACCTACAACACAGCTCGAGAAGTGCCACCAACGCTTGAAAGGGAAGAGGTAGAGTTTGTTCCATTTGTAACACAAAGTTTTTATTGAAAACAAAACATCCATCATCTCATTCATACATCATTATTCCATCATCAAAATCCGTCCCAACTCTCAAAACATTACGAGGTTCTTGTCCCAAGATTCCTTTTTAGATATTGCTTGAATCAAACATATCACATCACTCTTTAGATTGTTTCTACATCTAGGATAAGCTCATCCTAAGAGACACATCTACGCAGGTTAAAACTAGTTCATGAGTGAATCCTCTCATTACTAGGTAGTTACATCTATAACACATCTCAGATTTCTCTACACCTTATCACATCCAAACTCCTCAAACAAACAAGCAATTCAAAGAAGGAATTTCGGTTGCATCTACCTTAAAGTGCTAGAGATCCACATACAACACAAATCACCAACCATCAATCTTTCATTTCATCGACAACTCATCATCATCTTCAATCAACTTCAAACAAAACTTGTAAACAAAATGGCTCAAACTTGATCGCGATCAAGGCAACGAGAAATAGAAATTGAGGAAGAAGAGGACAACCTCAATGAATTTCAAGAAGCACTTGGGGGAAATGTGAATGATGAAAACCCAAGTACTCCTACTCCTTCAACAATCGAAAGGGTTCAGCATAACCCTCATTTTAACAGATTATTTGATGAAATACTAAGGAGCAATGCGGATGCTCACTTCTTAAAACTCGCTCAAGAAGGAGCCAAACTCCCCTCTGACTTTGATCTTGCCCAATTAAGACAAGCATCAGAAAGACAAAGTCGCCATGAGGAGGAAAGAGGTAGAAATCACATCAGATATAACATCCCTCGAGGTAACCCACCACCTCCTCCTCCAAATGAAATGGAGATGTTGCGGCAACAAGTCGAGAATCTCGCCCAACAACTTCATAGTGGTGTCAAGATTAACCAATTTTCACTCAATGACATCTGTCCTTATCCTTTTGATAGGAATCTTTATATGCCACCCTTTCCAAGAGGATTCGAAACACCAAAATTCGAAAAATATAGGGGAAAGGGAGATCCTCATGATCATGTCCGAGAATTTCATTCCGCTTGTCTTGAAGTGGCTTATGAGGACACATACCTAATGTGCCTTTTTCCCCAAAGCTTGGGAGGAACAACCACATCATGGTTTTCCTGACTACCAGGTGGCATTAGAACATTTGAGGAACTCATCCAGCAGTTCCTATCTCATTACTCTTATAATATTGAACGCGACATCACCATGGCTGATCTGTGCAATACCAAACAAAAACTAGGTGAACTTTTCTCAGTATTCCTGCAACGATGGCGCCAAATGTCTAGCAGACGTTCTCTTCAGTTACCTAAACGAGAACTAGTGGAAATTTTCATTTCCAACTTAAACGAAGAAATGGAATTTCACCTGGATGTCAAAGACACAGACTCTTTTAACGATATGATCACCAAGGGTTTAAAATGTGAAAGGGCACTCATCAAGAAAGGACTCATCAAAATCTTTAATGAACCAAAAGATGGTCCTCGCCCGCGCTTCAATAGTGATAAACCAAACTTCTGGAACAAGAATAAGAATATCGTCAACGATGGGGTTGTGGATGCTCGAACTATCCAAAATGCACAACCTATGGTTTGATTTGCAGGACAAAATCCTCCACCACAGAATAACACAAATGTTCCTTCCAATCAAAGTCGCATCACATCTCATGATGAACCAAGACCTCGTCCACAGAAACAAAAACGCACATACACTCCCTTAGGGGAACCCATTGAAACAGTGATGCGACAACTCATTTCTCAGAATTTGATCACTCTACCTAAGCTATCGAACTATGAGCCTCAAGTCAAACCAACATGGTGGAGAGATACTGAACACTGTGAGTTCTATCAAGGAAGAGGACACAAGACAAGTAATTGTCACCGATTGAAAGATCTCATTCAAGATCTTATTGATCGAGGAGAAATTGAGATTGAAGGACATGACCCAAAAACAACAAATAATGATCATCTGATGTTCAAAAATCCACTTCCATCACAAGATCAAAGGGGTCCTTCCACTTCTAGACGAGGTCCTGATACCACTGATTATACGCAAGCTGCGTATAATTACACTGTCAATCATCTGTATGATGCCAATGAACAAGTTGCAACAATAACCTTCAAAAATCCCACCTCAAATTGCAATGTTGTTACACGTCGTGGCAAGGTCACCATCAAGGCAGCTCCACAAGGCACCACCTCCATCCCAATTAGATAAAACGCCTGCGCTCATATCCATTTTAGAGCTATTACGCCTATCACCATCTCATAAAACAATCTTGGATCAAGTACTCCAAGAGGCGTCAGTCCCTGCAAACCTTAATACGGACTAGTTTCAAGCCATGGTTGGAAATCTAAAGACATCACCTTGTCTCACTTTTTTCGAAAGTGACAACTCTTCTTTCCAACAACCTCATAATGCTTCGCTACACATTGAAGGCTTTATCAACCAACACAGGATCAAGCGAGTCTTGATAGATAATGGAGCAGGCCTAAACATTTGTACACTACAATTGATCACAGCATTGGGATATGCAATAGAATCAGTGGATCCTCGCAAGAAGATCACCATCAAGGCCTATGATGATGCAGAGCGTTCATCCAAAGGAGCTGTAGTACTACCAATCCGAGTGGGCCCTGTGGTAAAGCACATCATCTGTCAGGTTCTGGACCTTCCTCTGCCATATAATCTATTATTAGGGAGACCTTGGATACATGCCATGCAAGCTGTTCCATCTACCTATCATCAATGTATCAAGTTCCCACATAACGGTGCAGAGATCACAATCCTGGGTGATGCAAATCCCTTTGCATTTTGCCATAATATCAGCCATCAACCGGAGATTACTGTTCCTAATAATAGGGAAGCCATTTCCTCCACATCATATGTAAATCCCGCCTCTCTTGCTAGTTCAAACACCCCTATACCCAAGCAAGAAAAGCTTAAGATGAAAGTCGCAGAGGAAGGTCCTGGAGAATACAACTTGAGTCAGCTCTTTTATGTGGGACAAATGCCTACTTCTCCTAGAACACATGGTAAACCACAGTAGTTACTCCAAAAACCCATAGTCACGCCTGCATGTGCTTTGACGCCTTTCATCCTTGGAAAGAGTCAAGAGGAAGAGACACAAGATGAGGACCTAGCGGAATGGATCTATAAAGATCCCATCACCACTGAAAAACCGCAAGTTACACTTCCTACGGAACAGTATGGCAAAGGCCTCCTCATTATGCAAAGAATGGGATATGATGGTCAGAGTGCTTTGGGATCCTGCAAACAAGGACGACATGAACCTCTGCTACCAGAATTTAAGCCCAAAGGTAATACAGGCCTAGGCTTTGAAAAAGAGATCCTTCCTAAACTCAGATTCAAAGGAAAACCTAGCAAACCATTTTGCCTACCTACTGCAAAGAGGACACCTTTCATAATCAAAGCACCATCAAGCCATATTGCCACTGCCCCATCGAGGCTCACAACCCCACCGCAACCATCACCAGTGCCAAACATCCCACCAATCGAACCAGTAATCCCATCCACAGCAGTCGTCACATCAATAAAACCATTCATAGTAGCAACTATATTGGAACCCGCAGCAGCATCTATGGCACCAGTCGTTCCAACAGAAGCCACTAAATCAACACTGCCGATACTTCCAATGACAAATCCTTTAATCCCCATCAACCTTCCTGTAGCACCAATCACTACAAAGGTACATCAACCAATCACACCTGCAGTATTTAACTCCAAAGACATCCCAGTATGGTATAGCAATCGGATGCTGGAAAGTGATTCAGAGACCGACTCACATGAGTGGGAATTTGATTCTGTGCAGCTTAACACTTTAGATGAGGAAGACACATCACCACCTCCACCACGCAAAGACATCCCTGTTTACGGAGAAGCACAGATAAAGACCACTTGGGTACCTGAGCTGGAAACATCTTCCATAGACCCTACGTCTCATCCTACGCCTGATTCTAACAGGGAGAGTACCATCAACGACCTTCACCACACTGTCTTAACCCTCACTGATACATCTACCGAACTTAGCCCAATCGATGAAGTAATGCCCATTATCCACCCTGAACTCATCGAATGGAACCAATCAAATCCCCCATGTCTTGACCTCTTCCAAAACGAGGAGGCTATCATTGACTTTTTGGAACTAAGGGATAATCTACCAAGCGGGGATCACAAAGCTGGATTCGCCATTGAACTTAATAGCGCAACATACTTCAGGGCGGATGCCAAACCTTTCAGCTGCAAAAATATAACAATAAAACATGGATCTTCCAGTGAAAACCACACTGTGGCACTGTTTGATACCACAAAAGTAAAAAGAAAGAGCGTATCCAACGGTGAAAACCTCTTTGAGGCACCTGAGGATGAAGGGTTTGACATTCTCCCTGCTAATGCACAACAGGAACGATCAATGATTCTCATCGAGGAAACCAAAGAATACAATGTGGGGACTCCTGAAAATCCTCATATCATACATCTGGCATCTCTTCTCACTCCAGAGGAACAACCTAAATTTATAGAGTTCTTCCAGAAGCGTCAGATCAACTTTGCATGGTCATATGCAGACATGCCTGGGCTTGATCCTGATTTAGTCATGCATCACCTCACCGTAGCAGAAGGAGCCAAACCTGTCAAGCAGAAGCTTCATAAGATGCATCCCCAGATTGCAGTGCTAGTCAAAACAGAACTCAAGAAACTCCTAGATGTTGGTTTCATTAGGCCAATTGATTATGCAGAATGGATCTCCAACATTGTGCCTGTCGGCAAACCAAAAGGGGGCATCCGCATTTGTACCGACTTCAGAGATCTAAACAAGGCCTGTCCTAAGGATGATTTCCCCCTACCAAATATCGACATCATAGTGGATCTAATTGCAGGACATGCGATGCTTTCACTCATGGATGGCTTTTCTGGCTACAATCAGATAAAGATCGCACCAGAGGATCAACATAAGACAGCCTTCACCTGTCCATGAGGCACATATTGCTGGAATGTAATGCCTTTCGGTCTAAAGAATGCAGGAGCCACCTATCAAAGAGCAATGACCACCATCTTCCATGACATGATGCATACCATGATGGAAGATTATGTTGATGACTTACTAGCAAAATCACTCACCAGAGAAGGGCATCTCCACATCTTAGATAAAATCTTTGATAGACTGGAACAATACCATGTTCGACTCAACCCAAAGAAATGTGTCTTCGGAGTGACCTCCGGGAAGCTTCTAGGATACATTGTCTCAAGCAAAGGCATTGAGGTCGATCCAGCAAAGGTTAAAGCAATCATGAACATGCCACCTCTGAAGAATATCAGTCAACTAAGGACATTACAAGGACGGCTTCAATCCATCCGCAGATTCATTGCACAATTGGCTGATAAGTGTCACCCATTCACACACCTGCTACACAAGAACATCCGCTTTCAGTGGGATGCCAAATGCCAACAAGCATTTCAGGTGCTTAAAGACTATCTCATGAATCCACCATTGCTGATGCCACCAGATCCAAGTAGACCGTTGTTACTTTATATATCAGCGACAAGTACAGCATTGGGTGTACTACTGGCACAACATAATGCAGAAGGCAAAGAGTGTGCTGTATACTACATCTCTCGCACACTGGTTGGCTATGAACTCAATTACACACCTATTGAGTGAGCTTGCCTAGCAGTAATCTTAGCAGCCACTAAATTGCGGCACTATCTGTTGACGCACAAGGTACAACTCATCGCAAAGATTGATCCACTCAAGTATTTACTCAGCAAAGCAGCATTAACAAGTCGCTTGGCGAAATGGGTGATGATTCTAAGTGAATTTGACATTGAGTATGTGGACCGTAAAGCTATCAAAGGTCAGGTTATTGCAGATCAGTTGGCTGATGCACCTCTCATAGGCGATCATCCCCTCATTTCCAATTTTTTAGATGAAGAGATATTCATGATCACAGAAGTACAACCATGGAAACTATATTTTGATGGTTCATACACTAGGCACGGCTCGGGGGCAGGCATTCTGTTTATCACACCTCAAGGTGATAGCATCCTGAAGTCTTATAGGCTCACATTTCCATGCACAAACAACATAGCAGAGTATGAGGCCTTGATCACAGGACTCAGATTAGCCATACAATGGAAATTACAAGAACTGCAAGTATATGGCGACTCGCAACTAGTTATTCGACAAGCAACAGATGAGTATCAGACCAAAGATGATAAACTCATGCCATACAAGCAAATGGTGGACAATCTAAAGACATCATTTACTACTATCACTTTTGAGCAGATACCAAGAGATCAGAATCGAGCTGCTGACGCTATGGCTACCATCGCATCTCTACTAGATCTTCCACAAAATTCAACTCGCTACGAGTTCTTGGTAGAACAGCTTTGGATCCCCGCTTATGATATCCCCGAATCCGAAATGATATGTCGCCTTGTCGGTTCTGAATCCCCATGGTATGGTGAATTCTACACATATCTCCGCAATCACATCCTTCCTCCCAACCAATCAAATAACCAACGAAAAACCTTCATTCGCCAAACTGCTCGATATACCATTATTGCCGAAACCCTATACCGACGTAGTCTTGATGGTACTCTCCTTCGATGTCTAGAACAAGATGAGATAACAAAGGCTTTGGAAGAGGTACATGAAGGAATTTGTGGGACTCACTCAAGTGGTCCGTCACTAGCCAAGAAACTCATGCGAGCTGGATATTATTGGCCATCTATGGAAAATGATTCCTACTACTTTGTCAGAAAATGCAAGAAATGTCAAGTTCATGGCGACCTGATACATGCACCAGCACAGGAACTGCAACCAATCACAACACCATGGCCTTTTTGTCAATGGGGCCTTGACCTTGTGGGTAAGATTCATCCATCTTCATCCAATGGCCATAAATTCATTATTACTGCCACCGAATATTTCACCAAGTGGATCGAAGCTGTTCCACTTACCCAAGTCACCGGCACGCAGATCGCCTCATTCATCCTCAACTACATCATTTGCCGGTATGGTGTGCCCATGTCCATTGTCACAGATAACGGTCTTCCTTTCAAAAATCAGGATGTCCGTGAGCTTTGTGAGAAGTTTCATATCCAACACCGCTTTTCCACTCCCTATTACCCACAAGGCAATGGTCAGGCCGAAGCATCCAATAAAAACATATTGAGAATCCTAAAGAAGATAGTCAATGATGCTGGTCGTGATTGGCATGTTCAATTGAATCCAGCGCTATGGGCATATCGAACTAGAATTCAGACCCCTACAGGCGCAACTCCCTACTCATTGGTCTATGGTGCTGAAGCTATCTTACCTATTGAGGTCGAGATACCATCCTTACGGGTTTCATTACACAATCTCATCGATGATGAAGCATACAGAGTATCCCGTCTTCAGGACTTAGAGTTACTAGATGAGAAGCGACAAGCTGCATACAATCACCTCAAAGCCTATCAGCAGCGCATGAGTAGAAGCTACAATCACCGAGTTTGATCTCGTACATTTGAGGTAGGTGATCTTGTTCTTCGAGAAAATCCTCGCAACCAACCAAACAAAGAACATCAAGGCAAGTTTGAATCAAACTGGCTCGGCCCATATGTTGTCACTGCTGTATTCGGGTCCGGGGCATATCAGTTGGCTACATCAGAAGGAGAACCGCTTGCAGATCCAATCAATAGCATGCACCTCAAACGGTTTTATACTTAAGGTGTCCAAAGCATCAGGCTCCCCTGCATATCAAAAAATGTCTTGAAGAAAACACAAAAACATTCAAAAAAAGTAAAGAAAAATCATGCATCCAAACGGTGAGCAACCACTCTGGTGGCACCTTGGGTAAGTGTGATGGTGAAAACCTGGCAAACAGGCGCCACTCGTAAAGGCAATGGCTCCAGTATCTTTCAGGCTTGTTGCGATCACCTTCATACATACACACATCCATCCATCTAACCATGGCTTGTTATTTGATCTATAATCCAAGAAAGTACTTCATGCGTCTGGCGTCCCGCTTTTTCATAAATCATGTCCAACTTGGGGGCAATGCCCTTACAATCTAGATGATGGAAGTGGATTCTACATTACTGGTGATTCATTGACAAAAACATTCAAAAATGTCTCGCAAAATCCAAAAACATTCAAAAATGTCTCGCAAAATCCAAAAAAACATTCAAAAAAAACAATACAAAAATCCAAAAAAAACAACGAAAAAACCATTGAAAATCAAACAAAAACATGGCAACACCTTGTACATACTCATCCATGCAGATACTAAAGCAAAACATTGACAAAATACTCATACGATGACCATTTATCAATTGACCAAAACAATCAACATCAACAATCCAAAACTGTCTTAAGCAAGGATGCATCCTTCCTTATCCAAACAAAGACAAGATGACGTTTTCTTTGACAAGAAAATTCTGTTAGGCTATCAAATACTTGGTTGCTTCGTGAGTAAATTCATTTGTTTATCTATATCAGGATCTTTCAGCATTGTGTTGTATCATTTGCGCATTATTTCTGATGAAGTTCTGGGGCATGTACTAATGGTGTCTACGTGGGAAGTTCACTAAGCTACGTAATCTTATGCCAAATACAGTCATAGATCATTATGGCTTGCTGACTACAGCGTATATCTCGACCATATGAACATGAACCATTACCAAGGATCCTTATTTTTTATTCTTTATGTATATACTGTTTGTTTACAGGTACAATGCTCATTCTTTGATTCCTCTTCCTCCACATTGGATAAAGGTTTTATTTCTTAGTACGGTATGCACTTGTCTCAGGATCTGATCAGCCTAAGATCAAGGAGGACGATCCAAGTCATGCATCAAAGGAGATAATCCTTGTCTGTTCCGCAAGCAATACTCTGGTCGACTTGACCCTGATATCAAGCTGTTTGTATTAACTTGCTATATCAAATCCATGTAAGAAATACTCTGGTCATCTTGAATCTTTATGTCAAGTTGCTTGTATTTTCTTACAACATTTTAAAGCTCAATGATGAAAATAGAGCACTATGGATCGTCATTTCATCTCATCTGTATATACTGCATTCCGTTGCATTCCAACCATCCATACATTCATAATAGCTGCATATCATGCATACATAGTCATAATAATGCATACTCTATTTTCCTCTTCTTCCATAGGAATGAGTCATAGGTCCTCCATTTCTTCTAACATCGAACCCCCCCAACCCTCCCCATCTCGATAATCAACATCACATACCCTTCATTGTTTCCCATCAACCCAATCAAGCCACGTTCATCACCATCCATCTCTAAATAGGAGGGATTGTGTTTCCCATCCTCATTCATCCACAAAATTAAGCAAGTTACTCTGTCTGCACAGGTACATCAACTCACACACACCTAGACTATCAACAGATACTCTGATCAAGTATCTTCGGGTCTCAATAGGTAATCGATCATGGTAATCCTAGACTACATCAGGCATTTATCATAATGGCCTAGTCTCAACGGGGCTGCCATGATTCCCCACAACCATCCATCACATGCACACACTATCAATTGATCAACCAATCAAACACAATCCAACGGACAATTACATCAATTGTCTATGTCTCAACGAGTATTTTGCTTCATATACCTTGACTTCATCAGGCAATTACATCAATTGTCTAAGTCACATCAGGTCACTTTGATTCACTTACTCAGACTTTATCTTGTCCAAGCAAACAACTGGCATCAACTGTCATGCTTTGACTTGACCGGGGCAATTAAACCGATTGCACCAGATTGTTCAACCAATTTTGATCAATTGTATAGCATCAATCCAAACCCCACACTACATCTACTATGTATCTCTTGCATGACCTCAGGGTACCCACTGGCTTGTTGTTTCTTCATATTCACTCCATTTTCTCCCATTCTTTCATCATTAGTTCTAATTTCTTCTATTCTACCTCCCCTCCACATTTTCATTCTTTTTCGAGAGATCACCCGATTTTTCAAAAAAATTCGGCCCATCTCTCGAGGGGGCATACCACCCATTAAATTCACATTTTATGGGGCATTTCTTCACACCAATTTTTCTTTCTTTGAAACGACGCGATAAACCGCACCGTCTCAAAGAGGGGCAAATGTAGTCACACAAATCTGTCCATCTTAATTAAATAAATATTCACTATTTATTTGATTAAAAATCTACTAGCCATCAGTTAATTAAATTAATATTTAATTAATTCATCCCCAAACATTCTTCTATTAATTAAATAAATTATTCAATTTATTTTAATTAATTCATTAAATCAAATTCCATTCAAATTAAATAAATAAAATCTATTTATTTAATTAAATTCCCTTTTCCTCTTTTAAATAAATTAAATAAAACATTTATTTAAATCATTTTAAATCCCCACCCCACTTGCATTTTCCTACAAATGCAACTTGCACACATTTATTGAAATAAATGAATTTTTATTTTAAATAAAATCCTATTTTCCCTCACCCACCAATCCACTTGCAAAAATCTAATCCCCTTCTAGATTCTTCTAACCCCTTCCTAATTAGCCTAATCCATTCCCTAAACTTTGTCACATTCCTAAGCAAAATGGAGTCACTTCTCAAACCTCAAAAGTCTTGGATAACCATTAAAGGTTTTCAACATTCAACCACTAAATCCTCAAAGTCTTTGATAGCCATTAAAGGCTTCCAACTTTCAACCACTTAATCCACAAAGTCTCCAATAACCATTAATGGTTAACCCAAACCCTCCTACATGGTTAAAACATTTGTTTTGACTCAACCTCTACCCAACCCAAGGGTCTCATCAAGCCTTTAATGCTTTGACCATGATTATCTCTTAATCATTTGCACAAAGGTTTATCCTTGGATTAACTCTTAATCAAATGGGTAATCTTAATTTAGACTTGACCCTTACCTTCTAGATAACCATGAAGTCTTCTCAGGCATTCAATGCCTCCAACCCCTTCTCTCAAACCAACCCTATGTTGACACTTGTCACCATTTTAGTGGTGCAAATTGTGCACATGGATCCCCAACTTTCAAGCTTGACCCTTGATTAAACCTTTCAATTCTGCCCATCCATTGCTCCATTTTTCCTATAAATAGAGCCCATTCCTTCATAATCCAGATCTTGAAACTTGTATGCATTTAGGCTATAGACATTTTTAGAGAGCATTTAGCATAGCATAACTAAAATCTTGTCTTTTGGTAAAATCAATCATTTTAGCATCAGTAGTATATCATTTAGCTTTTCATTTCATATTTGGAGCTATACTACAAATCTCAATCCTCCATAAGCATCCATAGTGCAAAAAGCTGCTGAGAGCTACACTATTTTGGAACTTGGAGAGGAGAGGAACAAGGGAGAAGAAGCTAAGGCCATGCTAAGAGGCAGTTGGAGATGTCTCATAATCTTTGTTTTGTTCATTAGATAAATTAGCATGCTTTTTAGTGTCTCTTTTGGTATGCTTTCATAGATTAGTTTTTGATTGACTAACACTAATGGTTTTTGTGTCTTTGGTGTTGTTTATCATTTTCTAACCTTGTGCCATTTAGGAGGGCATCACAAATCATATTACAACTATTATCCAAAATCACATATATAAATTTGATGATTGAAATTGAGTTTCTCTAATTGTAGAAACATTTTTGTATGTGAAATATTATATATTCTATAGGTTGTGTCTACAATTCTTATTATGTATTTATTAATTGAAATTAATTCTTGTTTTATAATTCAACTTCATAACTTGGTAACTAATAAATTTTTTTTTTTCATGCCTAGAATTTCTATTTTGTCATAGTCCATGGAGACAAACAATAGTAACACTATCCTAGTTACATTTTTAGTTTCAATAACTAGTCTCTTCACTTTAGTTAGAGTTGGTTTATTAGTGTTAGACGAAGTTAGAAAGTCTTATTTTGCACTAGTCTACATATATGCTTAAGAAAGAAATTAATCTTTTAATTAGGTTTTTCCTTTTCTTTCAAGTACAAGCTAGATGTCAACTCTTACATTAAATCTGGACCCTATAAACTACTTTGAAAATTCAAATAACTTTTATTTATACCCATTCACACTAAAAACAAAATGATCACATCATATTTAAGAAAAAATTAAAATCACGATCAGGCAACTTAGCAACCAAAAGAATGCCATGGGTAAGTGCACAAAGATGGTGGTCAAAAAGGGGGTATAAGTGGACACTTTTTTTTCTGAAATCAGATGAAACTAAACTTGGAGGCGAAATTTGAGAGTCATCCACTCAAGATATGAAGATAATCAAAGAACAAATATTGTAGTACTCTGAATCTAGTTTCCAAACTACTAAATTTTTTCAAAATTGGATAAGATTAAGGGGGTTAAATCCTTCACGCACGAAAAACTGACCCTGATTTTTTCTAAAAACATAACATAGTGTCTGACGTGCGCATCAAAAAAGTCATAGTTAGATTTAGTATTTTGAGAAATCCTTTGGCAAAAAGATAGCTAAGAGTGAGCACTAGAAGATGTGTATTTGTTTGTAATTTTTTGTTGAGTATTTTTTTTTAATGATTTTTCCAGTCAAGCACATCCTAAAAATTAGGCACCTGTTCATGCACGAAGCATAAGTTGCACTAAACAAATTGAAAATACATTTTTTTTTAAATTGTAAAGAATCAAGTGCACTACAATAATATATAAAGTTTTTTAAATTTGTATAAGTATATCAAAAGTTATTCAAAAAATGGTGCACCTATGTCTGTGAGAACTATGGAGACACTGGTAAAAGAAATTCAATAATAATATGTTATTGTTGTTCAAATTGAAAAAAAATTATATGGTTAGAAAGCTCAGAAGATGGGTGAAAATATGGTGGAAATTTTTGAAATACCCACTTGATGAAGTGTAAACCTGATGATGACAAAGTCAATAAACCAAGTTGATAAAATAAAACACGTCAAAAATGAGAGAAATGGAGGGAAATCAAACTTCCAAACTGTAGCTTTGTCATCCAAGCCTATTTCCAAGCCTAAATAGTCAAAAGCACGTACATGGTACTTATGGTTTGAAATGCGCATACAGGGTACTTATGGTGTAAGCAACGCGTACACGCTCTTTTTACTATAAATAGTGCATACGCGCTATTGTATAATATGATTTTCTATATATAATATATGTATATACATATAATATATGTAATATATAATGTGTATATACATATAATATATAATATTTTTATATATATGTATATATATAATATATTAAGTATATATATACACATGTAAGTGTATTGTCTCCCCCTCTCAAATGCATACAAGGTCTCTCTCTCTCTCTCTCTCTATCTCTCTCTCTCTCTCTCTCTCTCTCTCCCCTTCTCCCTTCCTCCATACCCCATCCCTCTCTCTCTCCCTCCCTCTCTCCCCTTCTCCCTTCCTCCATACCCCATCCCTCCCTCTCTCCCCTTATCCCTTCCTCCATACCCCATCTCTCTCTCTCTCTCTCTCTCTCTCTCTCTCTCTCTCTCTCTCTCTCTCTCTCCTTCTCCCTTCCTCCATACCCCATCTCTCTTTCTCTTCTTCTCTCCCTCCCTCCCTCCATACCCCACTGCAACTGTGTCTGCACTTCTATAGAAGTAAGTGAATTTATTTCTTGTTTGCAACTTTCTCTTTGATTTTTATCATGTATGCTCTCCTAAGAAAATTGAATGATGGATTTGTGTGTGTATATTAAATAGGAGGAATAGGGTTTTAAATTTAACCATGGGTGTATTACCATGACAAACAAGGAAACCTGCAGCAATATTCTTCTCAAATGTGTTTTTAATGAGAAGAGCAGATGTGGAAAATAGTGTCAACAAAGCAAAATGATGAGTCAGAGTACCTGCAATATGTTTTTTAGAAGGAAACAACAGGTAGGAAGAGAAAGAGGGAGAGTAACATAGATGATGTCTTGGAGAATGATAGTGGTGGGTATGTGAGAGTTCCCATGTTGTTACACAATGCCTGTCACCTAAAGAAATTAAAGTTTGTTGTATGCATGGCAGTGGTAGTATATGATGATCATCACTTGTCAAATAGCTTGGAATGGTACATACCCATGAAAGAAATCAAGTGTGTAATTCCTATAGTCACAATCGAGATTAGTCTTATAACCTTGCAAATTTAATAGCATCATATGCTTTAGAACTTAGGCAGTACTCTTAGGGTTAGGTCAAGCTCTTACACTTGATTTTTAGCAAAGCCTCATTGTTTGTTCACTTGGAGTCTCATTGACTGATGGATTTGTGTGTGTATATTGAATAGGAGGAATAGACTTTGAAATTGAACCACGGGTGTATTACCGCAACAAACAAGGAAACCTATAGCAATATTCTTCTCGAATGTGTTTTTAATGAGCAGAGAAGATGTGGAAAATAGTGTCAACAAAGCAACATGATGAGTAAGAGTACCTGCAATATGTTTTTCAGAAGGAAACAACAAGTAGGAAGAGAAAGAGGAAGAGTAACATAGATGATGTCTTGGAGAATGATAGTGGTGGGTATGCGAGAGTTCCCATGTTGTTACACAATGCCTGTCACCTAAAGAAATTAAAGTTTGTTGTATGCATGGTAGTGGTAGTATATGATGATCATCACTTGTCAAACAACTTGGAACGGTACATACCCATGAAAGAAATCAAGTGTATAATTCCTATAGTCACAATCGAGATCATTCTTATAACCTTGCAAATTTAATAGCATCATATGTTTTAGAACTTAGGCAGTACTCTTAGATTAGGTCAAGTTCTTACACTTGCTTTTTAGCAAAGCCTCGTTGTTTGTTCACTTGGAGTCTCATTGTATGATGTTCTATTCATAACTTTAAATTTAATATATCATTTTATTAGCCCACCATATGACCCCTTAGGTGTCATTAGAGGTCATATGGTGTCATATGGTGTCTTGTGTCCTTTCTCTCATCCTCTCCCTCCTTCCCCCCCCTCTCTCTCTCTCTCCCTCTCTCTCCCCTCTCTCTCCCTCTCCCTCCTTCTCTCCTCTCTCCCTCCACCCTACTCTCCCTCTCCCTTCCTCCATACCCCTTCTTCTCTCCCACCTCTCTCTCTCTCTCTCTCTCTCTCTCTCTCTCTCTCTCTCTCTCTCTCTCTCTCTCCCTCTCCCTCCTTCCCTCCTCTCTCCCTCCACTGTACTCTCCCTCTCCCTCTCCCTTCCTCCATACCCCTTCTTCTCTCCCCCACTCCCCCCCCCCTCTCTCTCTCTCTCTCTCTCTCTCTCTCTCTCTCTCTCTCTCTCTCTATCTATCTATCTATCTCCGTCTCCGTCTCCCTTTCCCCTATCCCTCCTTTCCCTCCTCTCTCCCTCCACCCTACTCTCCCTCTCCCATCCTCCATACCCCTTTTTCTCTCCCACCCTCCCCCCTCTTCTCTCCCTCTCTCCCTCCCTCTACCTCTCTCCCTCTCTCTACCTTCCCTCCCCCCTCTCTCTCTCTCTCTCCCTCCCTCTCCCTCTCCCTCCTTCCCTCTCTCTCTCTCTTCCTCTCCCTCCCCCCCCTCTCTCTCTCTCCCTCTCCCTCCTTCCCTCTCTCTCTCTCTTCCTCCCCCTCGCCCTCCCCTCCCCTCTCCTCTCCCTCCCTCCCCCCTACTCTCCCTCTCTCTTCCTCCATACCCCTTCTTCTCTCCCACCCTCCCCCCTCTTCTCTCCCTCTCTCCCTCCCTCCTCTCTCCCTCCACCCTACTCCCCCTCTCCCTTCCTCCATACCCCTTCTTCTCTCCCACCCTCTTCTCTCCCTCTCTCCTTCCCTCTACCTCTCTCCCTCTCTCTACCTTCCCTCCCCCCTCTCTCTCTCCCTCTCTCTCCAACTCCCTCCTTCCCTCTCTCTCTCCCTCTCTTCCTCTCCCTCCTTCCCTCCTCTCTCCCTCCACCCTACTCTCCCTCTCCCTTCCTCCTTACCCCTTCTTCTCTCCCACCCTCCCCCCTCCCCCCTCTTCTCTCCCTCTCTCCCTCCCTCTACCTCTCTCCCTCTCTCTACCTTCCCTCCCCTCCCCCCCTCTCTCTCTCTCTCCCTTCCCTCCCCTCCCCCCTCTCTCTCTCTCTCTCCCTCCCTCTCTCACTCTTCCTCTTCCTCCCCCCCCTCTCTCTCTCTCTCTCCCTCTCCCTCCTTCCCTCTCTCTCTTCCTCCCCCTCCCCCTCCCTCCCTCCCCCCTCTCCTCTCCCTCCCTCCCCCTTCCTCTCCCTCTCCCTTCTTCCATACCCCTTCTTCTCTCCCACCCTCCCCCCTCTTCTCTCCCTCCCTCCCTCCCTCCTTCACTTCTAGCCCCCCTCCTCTCTCCCTCCCCCCTACTCTCTCTCTCTCCCTTTTCATTGACATCTTTTCTACTACCAATAGCATGTACGGGGTACTGAAACTATTAGTTCACTACCCTGCCATAACTTTTTTAAGGCAAAGGAGCATGTACACGGTACTTATTACTTGTAAGCGTGTATGGGGTACTGAGCCCATTATTCACTACCCTATGATAACATTTTTTAGCCTTAGGAGCGTGTACGCACTACTTATTAGTCCAGAATGGGAAAATATAATACTATTGGGCTTGCCAACATTTTATGGACTAACAACGCATACGTGGTTATTAATGTAGTGCGTACACAATACATAGACATAGTTTTAGCTGCCCAAGAGCCTCAACAACCTCAAAAGAAGTTTTTGAGGTCTTTGAAGGCCCCACTGGAACTGTGTCTGCACTTCTATCACTATTTTATACATAGAAGTAAGTGATTTTTTTGTTTTTGCATGATTTCAAATGATTGAATTGTTGTTCTTATTAGTTTTTGTCAATAGTATTGTGATTGGTTAATAGTTTGATTTCAAAAAATAGTGATAAGATGCATATTTATGGTTATTTGTTTGTTTATGAACTTTTGTTTACATATATATGTAATATGATTCTATTTAGGACAACTGATATCAACCATGAGAAAGAACAAGTGAGGAACGATGGAACAACGAGAGGCTCAAAAGGAAAGACAAAGGCAACATATGAAGAAATTGCGTGACATAAGAAAAATGGGAGAAGAAGGTATGCCATCCTCAACATCTCAATTCAATTTACCAAATGAATATAATGCACCTAATGCAATTGAAGAAGAGACATTTGAATTACCGTATGAACCTAATGCAATTGAAGAAGATATCGCATTGAATAGTCAATTAAGTGATGAACATATTACACCTTCTCTACTTGATGAATTGAATGTACATAATGCACCGATGTTAATACCTCCTAGAATCATTTGTAGGAAACCAAAGTATCTAATTGACATTGATGAGAATATATTGAAGCCAATGCCCAATAAAATGAATGAATGAACTTGTAGGAGAATGGTTAAAAGAATATGGAAAAACTATTTTGAAAAATTAAATCAAACCGCAAGATGTCAATTAATTCTTCAAATGATTAAAAAATTGAATTTTAGAGAGACAATGAAAATTATAGGCCTAAGATCATCTGAAAGTAATAGTGAAAGAACTATTGTGAGAAATTTATTTGATACATATCAAGCTATTAGTTCAAAATCATGTACTAAAGATTCTAATGTTACTCGACATGTCATTACATCAACCATAATGAGCAAGTAAATAAAAAAAGATCGTTTGATAAGCAAAACAAGTAAGTCATTAAACGCTAATAGAACAACATTAAGTAAAGCATTAAAGAGGTGGGAAAAAATAGAGGAACCTAACAATAATTCTATTTGGGAATTCTCGAGTAGACTACCATGCAAAGACAAGGTTGTTGTTGATGCACTAAGAACATTAATTAAATTTTTTTGGCATGACAACACAAGAATTTCACCCAACCAAAGAGATGTTGTTAGAAGGCGAATTGGGTCTACAAATTGTGAGCCACATGCCAAACACTTTTTGGATATGACTCAAACTAAATTTTATGAAAGATTCCTTCAAAAGTTTCCTCAAATAAGAATTTCTCAAAGATTTTTTGAAATGGAAAAACCTTTTTATATTAAGATTAATCATGTACGCACCACATGTTGTTGTAGGATGCATATTGAATTTTCCATGCATTATGATATTTTTCGTCATATTTGTTCTACTTTGCACACTAACAATGTTTTGCGGGAATGTAATATGCAAGCACCTCTTAAGTCAGTAAGAGAATTTATTTCAAGTGTGCTATGTAATAGACATGATGGTTGCATTCATTATAAGATGCCTTGTTTGGAAGGTTATTGTGCTATATGTGGTGGTTTGCAACGTTTACCAAGATGCGTACACTTGGAGAGCAAACATGAAATTGGTACCAAACTAGTTTCTTTCAGAAAATACAAGACAATCACATATGGAGTTAAAGATGGAAAAGATTTGAAGAGATGTGAGCTAGTGAAAAATGATATATGTGTAGCTCAATTTATGAAAATGTTTCAAGAGAAACTAGTTTATGAGTACATAATGCATACACATAGAGCTCAATGGTTAGATGAGCAATTCAAGTTATGTAAGGACACATTTCCTCTTGGCACCATTGTCTCTATCATTGATTTCACTGAAAATTATACACTACAACCTCAAAATGAAGTGCAATCCATGTATTATCACTCTACACAAGTTTGTATTTTTGTACACATAGCATTCATGCATGCAGATGATAGCACAGAGGAGGATAGAAAGGTTGTAAGAGAGTATCACTTCTACATAAGTGATGATCGTACTCATTCATTGGAGTTTGTACAAGGATGCTTTAAAGTTTTCTATGATAGTTTAAGGGAAAGGAACATACGATACAACCAACAATTAATATGGTCAGATAATTGCACCGCATAATTCAAGAATGCGAGGATGTTTTATTGGTTGAAAAGGATGCAAATGACAAGCGGTGTACAACATTTTTGGAATTTCACTAAGGCTGGACATGGTAAGGGAGAGCACGATGGTGCAGGAGCATGTGTGAAAAGAGCCCTAGCTAGGGAAGAATTGAAGTATGAAGGTGGTGTTGAGTTGATAGATGCAGAAACAATTGTGCGATGGTGTAAGTCTATGATGGGTCCAGGTAATCCAGGTACGTCAATGGTTCGTAGATATTTTTGGTTGATCATTGAATCTAACATTGAAAACTATCTAGATTGTTGTACAGTTGCAGAATCGAGTGACATGCACTCATTTATGAGTTCAAATTCAAGTTCACTGGTAATTTATATGAGATAGATGGTATGTTTTTGCTCTTCATGCATGTATTGTTTGTGGGAAGAATGTGAATCACAAGAGTGGGTTGACAAATGGTCTTGTAGACCGTTGGTTCCCATTGATTCATATCAAATTCCCAAAGCACTACAATTGAGGCAGATGGAGACATCAATGGATTTTGACCATGTATTTGACCTAGTGGATTCAAGTGATTTTTTGAGTTAATTTTTTTGCAAGTATTATTTTTGGTTCATTTTTTTGTACATCATACTTTATTTTTGGTATTAATTAACACTTTATAAAATGCAAGTCATGTGTATGCAATTGTTGCAGAAGAGAACAATGAAGAAGGAACACATTACTATTTGTGTCATTGTGTTGAGCCAAAAAGAAAATTGACAACCACAATCATTGACGGAGAGGGTATTGAGTACCCAATAGGGTCTGTTGTCATGACAGGAACATGGCTTTGGAGATACCCTATCAAGAATTTTGATGTTTGGTTGTTAGAGGACTTTGAAACACACAAACATATTCTTCATTTCTCTAACCTTGTTGTTGCAACAAATATTCATTTGATTAAGTATCATGGTAGACATCATAACAAGATTTTATGGAAAGTTCATGAATCTGACCACAAGGTAATACTTGGCACAATACAGTTTAGAGTCGATCCTCAAGGCTCACTTGATTGATTCTACGGTTCAGAGTAGAATGATTTTGAGAATTTTGTATAATTCATCTTTTATATTCATTTTTTGTATATATAAATGCCCATGAGATGATTTTTACATGTTTAGGGGCATAATTTTGTATATTTAAATGACAATGAGCTGATTTGTACATATGTACATGCCAAATTTTGTATATTAAAATGGCGATGAGCTGAATCGCACATATTGTAATGCCAAATTTTGTATAAAAGCCCATGAGATGATTTGTATATTAAAATGGCGATGAGTTGAATCACACATATTGTAATGCCAAATTTTGTATGAAAGCCCATGAGATGATTTGTAAGACACATTTTTGTATAATCAAATAGTCAAGAGCTGATTTGACCATATTTAGAGGCAAATTTTTTAATAATATGTGATAATGTTTTGTGACTATTTTGTGTGTTAGTGTTTTGTGACTATGTTTTGAGTATATTTGATGTGTCCCTAGTCAATCATGAGCATTCTTGGTTCTTGTATAATCATTGAGAATTATTTGAGTCATTATCGGGTCATAGGGGTCATAGATTGAGACTAGATACAATTTGAGCAAAAAATGTCATTTTTGTCAAAAAAATTATCAAAAAAGTTGTCAAGCAACTTCTACATTGCTTCAGTAGGGTATGACTCTCGACGTTTTGGCGCTTTGGGATGCACGATAGGGGCATGCCTAGCGTAAAACTGCCCACCTGGATGCGCTCATGACATCGGTTTGTGCACATGACGAACCAAATCAATTCTAGCCAATCTTGCAACTTTTCATTGCATTCAACTGACGGTTTTTGCAGTAGGCGAAAAAATGCTACCAATTAAAAATGGCTGGGAGTCGTCAAAAACCGAGATAGCCCATTGTAGAGGAGTCTCACACAACCCTATAGGTTCAAATAGATCAACCATATGTGTCTTAGATTTGATGAATCAGTCCATCAAATTTTGACAATTTTTTGGACTTAGGGCACTTGAGAGATCGCACCGATATGGTATGATTCTCGACGTTCTGGCACTTTGAGATGCACGACAGGGGCGTGCCTAGTGTAAACTTTCCCACCCAGACGTTCTCATGATGTTGGTTTGTGCACATGACGAACTGAATCAATTCTAGCCAATCTTGCAACTTTTCATTGCATGCAATTGACGGTTTTTGTAGCAGGCAAAAAAATGCTACCAATTGAAAATGGCTCGGAGTCATCAAAAACCAAGATAGGCCATTGTAGAGGAGCCTCATGCGCCCCCCCAGGTTCAAACATATTGACCATATGTGTCCTGGATTTGAAGAAATAGTCCATCAAATTTTGACATTTTTTTGGACTCAGGGCACTTGAGAGATCGCACCGGTATGGTATGACTCTCGATGTTTTAGCGCTTTGGGATGCATGATAGAGGCATGCCTAGCATAAACTTTCCCACTTGGACATTCTCATGATGTCGGTTTGTGCAAATGATGAACCGAATCAATTCTAGCCAATCTTGCAACTTTTCATTGCATGCAACTGACGATTTTTGCAGCAAGCGAAAAAATGCTACCAATTGAAATGGCTCAGAGTCATCAAAAACCAAGATAGACCATTGTAGAGGAGCCTCATATGACCCCATGGGTTCAAACAAATTGACCATATGTTTCTTGAATTTGAAGAAACAGTCCGTCAAATTTTGATAATTTTTTGGACTCATGACACATGAGAGATCGCACCGGTATGGTATGACTCTCAACGTTCTGACACTTTGGGATGCACAATAGGGGCATGCCTAGCATAAACCTGCCCACTTGAATGCGTTCATGGTGTTTGTTTGTGCACACGACAAACCAAATCAATTCTAGCCAATCTTGCAACTTTTCATTGCATGCAACTGACGGGTTTTGTAGCAAGCGAAAAAATGCTACCAATTGAAAATGGCTTGGATTCATCAAAAACCAAGATAGGCCATTGTAGAGGAGCCTCACATGACCCCACTGGTTCAAATGGATCGACCATATGTGTCTTGGATTTGAAGAAATAGTCCGTCAAATTTTGACAATTTTTTGGACTCAGGGAAATTGAGAGATCACACCGGTACGGTATGACTCTCGATGTTCCGACGCTTTGGGATGCATGATAGGG
Organism: Cryptomeria japonica; assembly: GCF_030272615.1. NCBI lineage: Eukaryota > Viridiplantae > Streptophyta > Pinopsida > Cupressales > Cupressaceae > Cryptomeria > Cryptomeria japonica. The sequence continues at coordinate 211,165,020 of NC_081410.1, read as the reverse complement.
CATGCCTAGTGTAAACCTACCCACCTGGACATTATCATGATGTCGGTTTGTGCACATGACGAACCGAATCAATTCTAGCCAATCTGGCAACTTTGCATTGCATGTAACTAACGGTTTTTGCAGCAGGCACAAAAATGCTACCAAATGAAAATGACTCTGATTCATCAAAAACTGAGATAGGCCATTATAGAGCAGCCTCACACAACCCCACGGGTTCAAACGAATTGACCATATGTGTCCTGGATTTGAAAAAATAGTCTGTCAAATTTTGACAATTTTTTGGACTCAAGGCACTTGAGAGATCGCACTGGTATGGTATGACTCTCAACATTCTGATGCTTTGAGATACATGAAAGGGGTATTCCTAGCATAAACCTTCCCACCCAGTCATTCTCGTGACATCGGTTTGTTCACACGACGAATCGAATCAATTCTAGCCAATCTGGCAACTTTGCATTGCATGCAACTGATAGTTTTTGTAGCAGGCGAAAAAAATGCTACCAATTGAAAATGGCTCCGATTCATCAAAAATTGAGATAGGCCATTGTAGAGGAGCCTTACGTAACCCCATGGGTTCAAATGGATCGACCATATGTGTCCTGGATTTGAAGAAACAGTTCGTCAAATTTTGACAATTTTTTGGACTCGGGGCTCTTGAGAGATCACATCGGTATGGTATGACTATCGACGTTCCGATGCTTTGGGATGCATGATAGGGGCATGCTTAGCATAAAATTTCCCACTTGGACACACTTGTGACGTCGGTTTGTGCACATGATGAACAAAATTTGACCATTGTGAGCATGAGGGTGCTCTCGCACCAAACACATATTGTTTATATTCATATTGTCGATTTTTGTTGTTTATATTCATATTGTTGATTACATATGCAAATATTCATTTAAATTTATAAAAGGACAACCACAAAATACAATGAATACAAAATAATGAACTCAGTACACATTTATTGGATCGAATATCGATATTTATATATATAAAAAAAGGCATGTCTGCCAAGTCAATACAAGTATTACAAAAATGTGGCATATGCCATGTCCAAATAGATATACAATAAAAATGTAGAATATATCTACATGTATTGGCCAGTCTATGACCAAAACTAACACTATATGATCCTAAACTTGTGGTGGATCATCAAAATCAAGCCTCTTCGATGTAGTACACGGCTCTGTAGATGGTTGCAAAACCACAATTCAAAAGCCAAGTTAGAATTCTTTTGTAGAAAATAGTTCACAATCAACAACATAACTATGCATTTAACTTTAATTCCTTTGCAATTGAAATGTAGATTACCTCATCGGTTGATCTAGGAGCTAATGTCTTCGCTCTCCTCTCCTTGTCACTCTTAGGAGTTTTTGTGAAAGCATACTTAAATGGATCCATGTTATGGCCGTACCACGAAGGGGTCTATTGTAGATTAAATGTACAATTAATACAATGTACTAACATAAATATATCAAAAACACTTAAAAGCTATAATATAGGAAAAAATGACGTACCTGTTCTTGAGATGCTTCTCCAATGGACTGAGGATGGCTCACCATCGATGTAGAAACTGTCGCTATTACCTATACAAAAAATGTTCTAAGATTAAATACAATTAACATAATGATAAGTATTGAAGGTTAAAAACAATTAATTTTACATATCAAACAAAAGTATACCAAATCCTAAGATGCTTCTCCAGTGCACGGAGGAGGGTTTGCCATTGATGAAATAGGTATGGATATTTCCTGTATGAAAAAATTATAAGATTATAATATATCACAAGTTCACATGTACGAATGCATATAATCATGAAATCAAGAAAATAAAGTAGAGATACATACCTCCGCCCTCTCTTGATCCACGGGCGAATCAGGTGCATTCAACAAATCCATATAGCTCAATGGCCGTTGTACATGTAAAATAGACAAAAAAGACTAATCAATCTACAAACCCCAACTAATAGTTGATTTCAACATTTTCAAACAATAGTACAACTAAAAATGTGTTCAATTACCTTCTTCCCATGTTTTGGCGTCTTCGAGGAATTCTTTTTCTTAGGATGAGCCCTAGATGTGAAGGGGGTACCCTAAAAAAACAAAATTAACATGAGATATTAGTACATATAATAAATTAAACATAATTTTAAAAATCTAAAATGAAATGACTTGCATATTCCATCAAAACAATACATAAAAAGGGTTGTACAAAATATGATACCGTATAGCCTTGTAGGCCAAAATCGATCACTAAGAATGTGATGTCATCAATCTGGGACATTTCATCCCTTGTCAACACCTACAAACCAAAAATTAGACCAATCATTAAAGATAGTTAGTATTGATAGTACAATGATGAACAGTGAGTACCAAACTGGTACAAAGAGGGGGCGTGAATCAGTACAGATATAAAAACTTTTCCTGAACCAGTTTGACTGTAAATAGTGAACTTGACTGGCAATCACTAACACCGATCATAAACCAAATTACTACCAGTTAACACAATGAGATTGTGAAAGATATAAACCGGAAACACTTATCTTACCACACAACCTACACCCTTATTTCCACATTATCCTTGTGCATAAACAGGTAATCTGTCATCAAAAATATAATAACATGCTAGATCAACATGATTCACCGCTTGAAAGAAAACAACAAAGCATCACATGAAAAGGACATCACACATGACATACATATTTTTCACGTGGAAACCCAACTGGGAAAAACCACGGTGGGGATGAATACCCACAAGCTATTTTTGAACTCTTTAGAAGTCCACTCTATTAGGAGCCTTGTCCGGTTAAAGACTGTTACAATAGGTTCTGTTAAGAACCGATCCTGTTAGGGATCACCCGGTTAAGGGATGGCTAGAATACCTGATTAAGGGTTAAACCCTATTAGAGGTTACCTTGTTAGAGGATTTCATGAACCCAATGGCTTTGAGTCACCCTGTTAAAGGATTTAGAGCAAGCTGGTTAAAGCTACCCTGTTAAGGGATTTTCCAACTGTTGAAGTGGTTAGAGATCAACAGGTATTACAATGATCTGGTAATAGCACTTCAATGCCAATGCAGATCCACTTTAGTTCCTTTCTTTTGCATACACACTCTGCAGGTATCAACCCTCTTATTTGGTCTAGAAAGAATCACATATCTTTGCACTTAGATACACACACAACATTTGCCAACAACTTCAACATGAAACTCAACATTGACCTTATAGGAAACAGATAGGTCAGTAACATAAACCCTAAACCCTAAACATTTAGGTTGAGCAATTCAGTCGGTTCAATCCTGACCATTGAACACTTTGCATTTGAATACAATAGTCTTGAACAGATCTCAAGACATTCTCCATCGTTCATTCTTCACCGCTTCTTGGAGGTGATAACCCATCACGTGCTCTCTACCGTTTGCATAGACTTCACACATTCCTGAGGTAGATAGGATCAATCTCCTTCATGCAGGATCCTTCATGTGCACGAGGCTGATGTGGCAACATGATCTGATCTCCATTACAATGCTAACTCATCACACAATGCCATCGATTGAATCATACAGGCTTGAAACACTTCAACTGGAAACCCTGAAGCTTCAACTAGAAACCCTGAAGCTAAGACTACCAACCGGTAGTCATACGATATTAAACCTTGATAGAAAACATTCCATATACCGGTTCACTTGGACAAACGTACCGCTTCACCTTTTGCACATATACCAGTTCTCATCATTATACCGGTTCACTTTGCCAGTTGCTTAACTTCAATAAACCTGTTCACTCTTCATCATATTACCGGTTCACTCTTCAGCATATTACCAGTTCTCTCTTTCAGCATATTGATATCAATGACAACACAATATCATCATGTCCACATATTCTACACATATGCCAACAATCTCCCCCTTTGGCATTGATGGCAATATACAAAGATATCTCTCTTTCTACATCACATCTTCTCCTTAATATTGCAGATATCTTTTCCACTTCACATATTCTCCCCCTTTGACAACAATGCCAAAGTGGAGGCACAAGCTTCCTTGTTCCACTATGCTGCTCCCCCTGAGGAGTAGCATCCTTCAACACATCAACCCTGAAAAGATAGGCAAAGTAAGATCTGACTGGTGTGGAGCATAAACCTTTTAGATTACCTCTTGAAGGGGCAACAACCCTAATTCACCTCTCAGATAGGTAAAGGTAGCCTTCGGTAGAGGCTTGGTGAATATGTCTGCTAACTGCTCCGTACTGGAAACATGTTCCAATACCACCTCTTTGTTCTGAACCTTTTCCCTCAAGAAATGATACTTGATTTCAAAGTGCTTGGTTCTAGCATGTAAAAATGGATTCTTGGAAATGTTAATTGCACTTGTATTGTCATAAAATATACTTACCGGTTCAAAACTTTGAAGCCATTCAATACATGCTTCATCCAGATAGACTAGGTGCAGTTCATAAAAGCTGCAACATACTCTGCTTCTGCTATAGACTGAGAGATACAACTTTGCTTTTTACTCATCCATGAGACCAGCCTACCATAGAGAAAGAATGCACCATCGGTTCTGCTCTTCCAGTCATCCACATTACCAGCCCAATCAGCATCTATGAACACTTTCAGATTGAAATCATCATTGTATGGATACCATAATCCATAGTCAATAGTTCCCTTTAGATATATAAGAATCCACTTGACTGCTACCAAGTGGGATTCTCTTGGGCTTTGCTAAAACCGAGCAGTAATACCCATAGCATGTGCAATGTCCGGTCTGCTATGCACTACATAATGCAACTTACCAATCATTGATCAGTATTCCTTCTCATTTACCAATGCTGAGTCATCCTCTTTTGATAGTTTACAACTGGTCACCATTGGTGTACCGACCAGTTTGTTGTCTTCCATGCCAAAGGTCTTCAACACCTCTTTGACATACTTGGACTGAGTAATAAATATTCCATCTTTCATTTGTTGAATCTGCAGTCCAATGAAGAACTTAATCTCCCCTATGAGTGACATCTCAATCTCTTTTTTCATCTCATCTGCAAAGTTAGGACTCATCTTGTCATCTCCACCAAAGATTATGCCATCAACAAATACTTCAAAGATTAGAATTTGATCTCCTTCTGATTTCAAGTAGATATTGCTATCTTCACTTGTTCTTTCAAATCCAATCTTCACAAGATGGGAGTGCAAGCGTTCATACCATGCTCTAGGTGCCTACTTCAGTCCATACAAGGCTTTATGCAGCCTACACACCATGTCACTATCTTCTGATAGGGAAAACCCATTTGGTTGCTCTATATATACCTCCTCTTCAAGTATTCCATTCAGGAATGTAGATTTTACATCCATTTGGTATATCTTGAATCCTTTAAAAGCTGCATATGCAAGAAGCATACGAACTCCTTCCAATCTTGCTACTGGAGAAAAGGTTTCTCCATGGTCTTCCCCTTCTTCTTGGGCATATCCTTTACACACTAGTCTGGCCTTGTTCCTTACCATTGTGCCATCCTCATTCAACTTATTTCTGAAGACCCATTTGGTTCCAATGACATTTTTATGCTTCGGTCTGGGTACCGAAGACCATGTACCATTCCTCTCTATCTGGTCAAGTTCTTCTTCCATTGCCTTGATCTAGTCTTCATCTTTATGTGCCTATTTGAATGATTTAGGCTCAAATTCAGAGATCATACATGAGCTTTCTCTAACCTTTCTTCTTGTAAGAATTCCTGCATCTTTATCTCCTATGATCTGCTTTGGATCATGATTGAGTTTGATATACCTAGGTATATTCTTAACAGATTCCTCTTGCTTTTCTTCTTCATCCTCATCTTCATTAGCATCAGCATCCACCGGTGTAGGAGCACAATTACTGGTACTGGGCTGATTTGCAACCGGTTCCTAGAAGGTTACTACCAGTTCATCTCCTACATGCTCTCTGCCAGTTTCCTCAGGTTTCTCAAAGTTTTCATCAACCCTAAAATTGATGCTTTCAACAATTCTCTGAGTCTTATTGTTGAAATTTTTGAGAGCTTTGCTCTTTGTGGAATACCCTAGGAATATTCCCTCATCACATTTAGCATCAAACTTTCTCCGATGTTCACTCCTCTTGATATAACATTTACTTCCAAATACTCTGAAGTAGCTTACCATTGGTGTCTTACCGGTCTAGTACTCATAAGGAGTCTTATCCTTTCCTTTCTTGATAAGTACCCAATTCATTGTGTAGACTGCAGTACTCACCGCTTCTCTCCAAAAGGTGTGAGCAACCTTTCCTTGGATTAGCATGGTTCTAGCCGCTTCAACCACCGTCCAGTTGTTTCTCTCTCCTAAACCATTCTACTGTGGAGTCTAGGGGGCAGGCAGTTGCCTCCTGATGCCATTCTCTTCATAATATTTGTTGAATTCACTGGAAGTGAATTCTCCTCCTTGATCAGTTCTAAGGCATTTGATTCTTCTACTGCTTTCCTTTTCTACCAGTGCTCTGAAAGCTTTGAACTTTCCAAAGGCTTCAGACTTATCCTTCAAGAATGTGGCCCACATCATTCTTGAGCAATCATCTATAAGAATCATAAAATACCTATCTCCCTGTACACTCCTAGTTTTCATAGGACCACACAAATCAGTATGCACAAGATAAAGTAAATTGTCTATAGTAAAAGATTTACCTTTGAAGGTTGAGGAAGACATTTTCCCTAGTTGACACTCTCTGCACAAAGGATTTTCCAGTTTGCTCAACACCACAATCCTCTGACTGCCTTGATCTTATTGGCCCTCACAATGTTATCAAAGTTTACATGGTAGAGTCTCCTATGCCATATCCATCTATCATCAAACCTAGCCATAAGACACATACTTATACTTGCATTCAGCTGAAATAGGGTACCTTTGGTCTGCATAGCAGTGGCCATCAGTTCACCAGTCTTTCCTTTGATTTTGCACATTCCATTTCTGAATTCTAGAGTGAGTCCACTATCATTCGGTTGGGAAACACTCAATAGGTTGTGTCTGAGACCTTCCACCCAATACACATTGTCAACACTGCTCTTTCCATTCAGAGAGATGGACCCTCTACCTTTTACCATACATGGTACATCATTACCAAAACGAACCACACTGCCATCATATTCTTCCAGAGAAAGAAACTTACTCCGGTCACCAGTCATATGGTGAGAATAGCCGCTGTCAATAATCCACTCATTGGAATTATCAAAGTGGGAGACAAGAGCCTTCTTGTCTGACACATCTTCCTTAACTACTACAAACACAATATCCTCATTTTCTTTATCTTCCGATTCCTCATCAGTGACACCTTCATCAACTGCTACAAAATAGTTTCTCCGGTTTCCTCCTTTGAACTTCTTGAACTTTTCCGGTTTGTCCTTGCTATCACCATTAGGACAGTTTACAACAATGTGTCTTATCCAGTTACAAGAGAAGTATTTTAAAGGAAGCTTACCTCTATATTTACCGGTTCCCTTAGGAAGTCTCTTCGCAAGAAGAGCTTCAAATTCCATCAACATCTCCTCATAATCCATTTCTCTTCTCTGTCTTGGTTCACCACTGGTACTAGCTTCTTTTCCTTTTCTAGATGGTGTAGCAGATGCTCTAAAGGCTGATTCAGTCTTCTGAACATTGCCATCAAAACTATTTAGCTCATAGGCTGTCAAATTTGCAATGATGGAGTCTAGGGATACCTTAGTCTTGTCTATTGACCTCAACTCCTGAACAACAGCAACCCTTATTGCATAGATCGGTAATAAGGATCTCAAAACTTTGCTAACAACAGTGGAATCTTCCATTTTACCACCTGCACTCTTGATATCTCCAACAATAGTTTTGATTCTTATTCCATATTGTTGAATGGTCTCTCCTTCAACCATCCACATGTCTTCAAACTTTCCCCTAAGGCTTTCTTCTTTAGCTTGTTTTACATGCTTATCATCACCATAGATACTCTCAAGAGTATCCCATACTTCCTTGGGATTTTCTTTATCCTGGATATCAATAAACTCAATGTCAGATAAGCTACTGATTAGGGCTTCCATGACTTGCCCATTCTCCTGGATCTCTCTCTTTTGATCATCGGTGAGAGTACCGGTAGGAATAACATAAGCATTCTCAACATAGCTCCAGTGTTGAGCACCCATGCTTTTGATGTATATCTTCATTCTGTCCTTCCATATTTTGAAATTATCTATATTGAACTTTGGACCTTCCCTCTTCATCATTACAATAGGATCTTTCCCTCAAGTGGTTAAGCTTACAACACAGAGGACCTGGAGAACGCTCTGATACCAATTGATAATACAATGATGAATAGTGAGTACCAAACCAGTACTGAGAGGGGAGGGGGTTGAATCGGTACAGATATAAAAACTTTTCTTCAACCGGTTTGACTGTAAACAATGAACTTGACTAGAAATCACTAACATCGGTCATAAACCAAATTAGTACCAGTTAAACACAATGAGATTGTGAAAGATATAAACCGGAAACACTTATCTTACCACACAACCTACACCCTTATTTCCATATTATCCTTGTGCATAAATAGGTAATATATCATCAAAAATATAATAACATGCTAGATCAACATGATTCACCGCTTGACAGAAAACAACAAAGCATCACATGAAAAGGACATCACACATGACACACATATTTTTCACGTGGAAACCCAACTGGGAAAAACCATGGTGGGGATGAATACCCACAAGTTGTTTTTGAACTCTTTTGAAGTCCGCTCTGTTAGGAGCCTTGTCCGATTAAAGACTGTTACAATAGGGTTTTGTTAAGAACCGACCCTGTTAGGGATCACCCGGTTAAGGGATGGCTAGAATACCTAGTTAAGGGTTAAACCCTATTAGAGGTTACCTTGTTAGATAATTTCATGAACCCAATGGCTTTGAGTCACCCTGTTAAAGGATTTACAACAAGTTGGTTAAAGCTACCTTGTTAAGGGATTTTCCAACTGTTGAAGTGGTTAGAGATCAACAGGTATTACAATGATCTGGTAATAGCACTTCAATGCCAATGCACATCCACTTTAGTTCCTTTCTTCTGCATACACACTTTGCAGGTATCAACCCTCTTATTTGGTTTGGTAAGAATCACATATCTTTGCGCTTAGATACACACACAACATTTGCCAACAACTTCAACATGAAACACAACATCGACCTTATAGGAAACAGATAGGTCAGTAACATAAACCCTAAACCCTAAACATTTAGGTTGAGCAATTCAGTCGGTTCAATCCTGACCATTGAACACTTTGCATTTGAATACAACGGTCTTGAACAGATCTCAAGACATTCTCCATCGTTCGTTCTTCATCACTTCTTGGAGGTGATAACCCATCACGCGTTCTCCACTGTTTGCATAGACTTTGCACATTCTTGAGGTAGATAGGATCAGTCTTCTTCATGCAAGATCCTTCACGTGCACAAGGTTGACATGGCAACATGATATGATCTCCATTACAATGCTAAATCATCACACAATGCCATTGATTGAATCATACAGGCTCGAAAAACTTCAACTGGAAACCCTAAAGCTGAGACTACCAACTGGTAGTCATACCATATTAAACCTTTATAGAAAACATTCCATATACCGGTTCACTTGGACAAACATACCGCTTCACCTTTTGCACATATACCGGTTCTCATCCTTATACCAGTTCACTTTGCCAGTTGCTTAACTTCAATAAACCTATTCACTCTTCATCATATTACCGGTTCACTCTTCAACATATTACCGGTTCTCTCTTTCAGCATATTGATATCAATGACAACACAATATCATCATGTCAACATATTTTGCACATATGCCAACAAGTATATCTTGTATTTTTTTGAATTCAAAGTATACTATTCTATTTTAACATGTTACAAAATTTATACCTCAGGCATCGAAGTTGCAGCTATAGTAATAGGGGGAGGAGTATGGGATACTGTTGTTGCATCCTAAAATGCATATTATTTGTCTCAATTTAAATCAATGTATAAATGAAAATTCATTTACGTAATTACAAATTTAAAGTGATTGATAAATAAAATGCTATGAATTCAAATCAACACACTTGTGTCTCTCGCTCATGGGCAAACACCATGTCCATAAACTCATCTGTCAGCGCGAAATCCTTAGCCGTGCGGGCCTGACATCTACTCCTGCAAATCATGCACAGATGAGATGAGGATCCATCTGCACCGACTGCATCATCTATCCCCGAGCATATCCCTAAGCAACTGACACACATACGTTGGATGGGCTCTCTATCGCCACCTAATGGCTCATCATCCAATACAATAGGGTGTGCTAATGACGTCCCATGTTGGATGATGGCACTAGTCAACGCTCTGGCCACCTAAAGAGTCTGTAGCTCCATCGACTCTTTTAGATCTACTGGGACAACTTGATGCATGTTGGGTTTGGGTGCTAGGGGGCGACGACTGTCCACGGGTAATCGCCTACGAGCTCCAAGTCTATCTTGGGTAGAGCCACCACCTCTACCATGGAACTCTCTCATGTCAAAATAGTTTGGCCACACATTAAGTACAAACTCATAATATACTTTTCTCAAAAAATATAATGGCACCTCATAATTATTACAAGGTGGATCATCAAAGACCATCCACCACCTCTGCCAAAAAGGATTCTTCATCTGCACATTGGTACACCAATGTATGGGAAACCTCTTTGCATTAAGAGGTAATGACTGACCAGTTTTGGGATCAACGAAAAGGGCACATATTTTTTGTTTAGTAATATTTTTGGTTTTTACTCCATCGTATGATAGCCCACCGGCATAGAATTGATGACACCTATCGCTAAAGCTTCCCCATTTGGTAATTTGTGTGGAAACAGCTATGGCACCACTAGCTAATGTTTCTAGGCTAGTGGCGAGGGATTGATGATGCTCAAGTTCAGAAGTTTTCAATTTAACAACCAGTCTATTGATTTTAGACGTATTTTGTCCTAGCTGATTAATTAATTTCTCCTATGTTTCGGGTGTGCGGTCAAAAGGAGGAATTGGGGGTTGTTCTTGTGTGTTTTTCAGGAGGTGCATTTGGTTAGTCTTGTGGGTTTTCAGGAGGTGCATTTGGTTGTTCTTGTGGGTTTTCAGGAGGTGCATTTGGTTGTTCTTGTTGTGGATTAGAAGAATCTAGTTTTTGAAACAAAAAAGAAAAAAACCTAATCAAAATTAATGAAATTAAATTCAAAATGTAAAACAAATTGAACAAACGGGAAAGAAAGACAAAAATAAACAAAAACTAACCTTGATCCATAGCTTGGAGGACAAATCTAGCACCCCGTTCGCAATTTAGGAGAGGAAATGGAAAAGAAACGAAGTAAAAACGTGCTATTCATGGGTAAATGAGACCAAGTTTTTTTTTAAAAACTTTTTTTTAACAGGCACCGTGTACACAGTTATATTTGGATTATTAGCACGTACGCGCTCATTTTCCTAGAATCAGCACGTACGTGCTACCTTTTCTAGGCTCAGGAAGAACAAACCTAAGTGCGTACATGGGAATTTTAAATTTTAAAATCGCGTACGCACTACTTGTTTTTCCATGTTTTTTTGGGTGGTGTCCACTTTTCTGACCACCATCTTTGTGCACATACCCCTATACCTAGAGATAACTTGGCCTCCTAGATGCACTCACATGACGATCCATTCCCACGACGACCAAAATGAAAGTGGCGCTATGTTGCCACCTTTTCCTAAATGCATTTGACGATTTTTTATGTGACAGAAAAAGTCTCACCACGAGCAAATGGAACTGAGTTGTCTGAAAGCAAGAGAGGTTTTTGTAGGTTCCCACCACATGACTCCATAGGTTTAGACAACTCATCCATATGCGCCATGGGATCTGAGTTACGTGATGAGAAAGTTTGACAGTTTTCACACTTTGAGCGCTCAAGAGAGCGTCGCTAGGGTGTGGCTCAGAATGATTAGGCGAATTGGGAAGAAAACCAAGGGTATACCTAGCATAAACCGAGCCACCTTGATGTGAACACGCACTAACGGTTCGTGCCCATGATGAGCATAACGAAAGTTGCACTATGTTGCCACCTTTCATTGAATGCATCTGACAGGTTTTGATGTGACATAAAAAGTCTAGGCATGGGCAAATGGATTTGAGTTGTCCAAAAGTGAGAGAGGTTTCTGTAGTTATCCACCACATGATCTCTTAGGTTCAGACTAATCATCCATACGTTCCACAGGCTCTGAGATATGTGACGTCAAATTTTGACAGTTTTCACACTTTGAGCGCTCAAGGGAAAGCATCGCTAAGGTGTGGCTTGAAATGATTGGGCGATTTGGGGAGAAAAAGAAGGGCATACCTAGCATAAACCCAACCACCCAGATCCGATCACACTAATGGTTCATGCCCACGATGAGCATAACAAAAGTTTCACTATGTTGCCACCTTTCATTGAATGCATTTGACAGTTTTTATGCTACAGAAAAAGTCTAGGCATGGGCAAATGGTTTTGAGTTTTCCAAAAGTGAGAGATATTTTTGTAGTCGTCCACTACACAACCTTGTAGGTTCAGATGGTTCATCCATTTGTGCCATGGGCTCCGAGATATGTGATGTCAAAGTTTGATGGTTTTCACACTGTGAGCACTCAAGGGAAAGCGTCGCTAAGGTGTGGCTCGAAATGATTGGGCCAGTTAGGGAGTGAAACAAGGGAATACCTAGCATAAACCTGGCCACCTGGATGCACTCGCACTGACGGTTCGTTTCCACGATGAGAGGAATGAAAGTTGTGCTATTTTACCACCTTGCACTGAATGCATTTGACAATTTTTGATGTGATAGAAAAAGTGTGACCACGAGCAAATGGATTTGATTTATCCGAAAGTAAGAAAGGTTTTTGTAGTCATCCACTACATGACCCCATAGGTTTAGAAGGTTCATCCATACATTCCATGGGCTCTCAGATAGGCGACATCAAAGTTTGACGATTTTCACACTTTGAGCTCTCAAGGGAAAGTGTCACTAAGGTGTGGCTCAAAATGATCAGGCAAATTGGGGAGAAAAAGAAGGGAATAAATAGCATAAACCCAGCCCCTCGAACACACTTGTGCTGATGTTTTGTTGCCACAACAAGCAGAACAAAAGGTGTGCTATTTTGCCATCTTGCACTGAATGCATTCGACGGTTTTTTATGTGATCGAAAAAGTGTGATCACGAGCAAATGGATTTGAGTTGTTCGAAAGTGAGAGAGATTTTTGTAGTCATCCACTACAGAACCCCGTAGGTTTAGACTATTTGTCCATACATGCCCTGGGCTCCGAGATACGCGATGTCAAAGTTTGACAATTTTCACACTTTGAGCGCTCAAGGGAAAGAATTGCTAAGGTGTGGCTCGGATTGATCGGGTGAGTTGGGGAGTGAAAGAAGGGAATACCTAGCATAAAAATAGCCACCCAAACACACTTACATTGACGGTTCATTTCCATGATGATCATAATAAAATTTGTGCTATTTTTCCACCTTGCACTGAATTCATTTGACGGTTTTTAATGCGACCGAAAAAGTGTGACTACAAGCAAATGGATTTGAGTTGTCCAAAAGGGAGAGAGGTTTTTGTATTCATCCACCACATGAACCCATAGGTTTAGACGACTCATCCATATGTGCCACGGGCTTCAAGATACATGACATCAAAGTTTGACAGTTTTCATACTTTGTGCGCTCAAGAGAAAGCATAACTAAGGCGTGGCTCAGAATGACTGAGTGAGTTGGGGAGAAAAAGAAGGCCATACCTAGTGTAAACCCTTCCACCTGGATGTTCTCATGCTGATGGTTCGTTGCCATGACAAGTGGAATGAAAGTTGTGCTATTTCGCCACCTTGCACTGGATGCATTTGGCAATTTTTGATGCGATAGAAAAAGTGTGACCATGAGAAAATGGATTTAATTCTAAAGATTCATGGACTTGTTTCTGCACATGCCACCAACAACAAAAAACTACTTAGATAAACCTACAACAACAAAAAATAGTTAGATATATATTATACATAGGAAATAGGGGGGTGAGTTTAAGTTAACTAGGACATGGCTTAAGGGGAAATTAACTAATTAGGACATGAGGCTTAAGGGAATGGGCGTAATTGGGACATTTGGCTTAAGGGAATCAAACTAAATAGGACATGTGGCTTAAAAGGGGATCATTTGAACTAATTAGGACAAGGTAAATTGTAAGGGGATGTATCTACCTAATTGGGACATGTGACAAGGAAGGGGATCAAACTAAATCCTAGACATGGCTTAAGGGGACATAAAATTAGAATCTAGATGGGAACTTACAAAATGGTTGAAATATTAAAAGAAATTTAACAATTTATCATTGAAAAACATCAAATATAGAAATTTAAACTAAACATTTAACAAAAAAATAATTTATCATTGAAAACATCAAATATAGAAATTAAAACTAAACATTTAACAAAAAAATGATGCTTACCAATTCATTGGAAATCTTGATTTAAATCTAAAGATTCATGAACTCGTTTCTACACATGCCACCAACAACAAAAAACTACTTAGATAAACCTGCAACAACAAAAAATAGTTAGATATATATTATATATAGGAAATAGGGGGATGAATTTAAGTTAACTAGGACATGGCTTAAGGGGAAATAAAATAATTAAGACACATAAGGAAAGCTTAAGGTGATGGGCCTAATTGGGACATGTGGCTTAAGGGGGTCAAACTAGAAATAGGACATGTGGCTTAAAAGGGGATCGTTTGAACTAATTAGGACATGGCTTAAGGGGAAATTAACTGACTAGGACATGAGGCTTAAGGGGATGGGTGTACAATTGGGACATGTGGCTTAAGGGGATCAAACTAATAGGGACATGGTTTAAGGAGACAAATAAAATTAGAATCTAGATGGAAGTACAAAATGGTTGAACATTTTAAATGAATTATGAAAACCTGTATTAAAAGAAACTTATCAATTTATTATTGAAAGACATGTAATTTTAAAAACAAGTATATGTACCTCTATATATTAAATTGTTTGTTCCATTACATGTACCACAATTGTGTAAGCTCAATAAGGGGATGGACCTATATATATATATATATATATATATATATATGGGTGAACTCACAATAATGGTTCCCACTTTTTTGCCACTTTTGACATTGAGATGAACAATTTTAAAATAATCTTCAACTTCTGACAACTATAACTTTTAAACTATTAAGAATTTGAAGATGATGTAAATAAGTGATTTGTAGAATTTTGTCTGTAGATTCTGTATATATTTTTTTCAAATTTTTTTGAAGGATTTTTAAAAAAAATTTCCATCTCCCTCGAAAAGTAGTTTTTTACAACAAACTACATTTTTTAAGAGTGATGTGCCTCCCGAAACGCATAAATTTTTTTCTATACATGATAAAAACTCAATTATTTCGAATTTTGGTTTGTAACATCAATATCCAAGGCTTGCAGTTGGTTTGATAGTGATATGTTCAATATTTTTCATTTTATTAAGTTTTGAAGTCCGACTAGTCATAATTCAGACATAGGTTTACGTTTGAACACATAACTTATTCTATATATATCGAAATTCAATTTTATTTTTTTTGTTAGAAAGAAGACATCAATACCCAGGGCTTAGATATTTTTCAGATTTTTTTTGAATTAGTTACCTATTTTTCCTAATACATTGAACAGAGAAGTTCATGTTCGGTGAAAAACCTATATTTGGTAAAATTAAAAAAACAAGCTCATAATAAACTCAATATGTAATAAAATTATATTCATTGGAAAGCTTGCTTCGAGGACTATAATGCTACATTTTGGGTTGTCAAGATCATTCCATTTGAGCCTTCAAACAGAGGTTTCAAGGCCAAAAATCTGCAAAAAAAGGTAGAAATCTTCAGAGAAGTGTTAAAAAAGGGTTCGAATGAAGGGGAGTTCAAGCGAACCCCCCTAAAAATGGGGGGTTCGAACGAAGGGGGGTTCGATCGAACCCCCGCACTATAACTGAAAAATGACATAAACGGGCATTAAAGGTGCTTCGCTCAAAAGATGGGGTTTGAGCGAAGTGGGGTCTTCGCTCGAACCCCAAAGGGTATTCCGTTCGAACACCCCCACTTCGTTCGAACCCCCCGTAAACAAAATTTTCCACTTTCGCCAATTTCCTTCGTTGGCAAAAGTGGGAACCAGATTTGTGAGTTCACCCATATATATATACCTCTTTATTTAAATACTTATTCCATTGTACCATCTGCTTCCTCTCTTTTTTCCAAAGCATCTATAATTGTCTCGTGATCTTCCATAGAAATTGTCCACAACTTTTTATTACTAGGTCTCCTGTGATATCTCACTAGTTGTATATTTGTTGCAACAATCAAATGTGAGTAGTGTATTATCTTCTTGTGTGTTTCATAATCTTGAAAAATAGGCAAACCATTCTTCCTTGTCAAATATTTCCTTAGCCAAGTTCCAACAATTACCACTAAACCAGTCAGTTAATGAAAACCATCATCATCTTCTTGAGGTTTAATTAATTTGTGTTTAGTCTCAACACATCAAACCAACCAATATTTCATTTCCTCTTCATTTTCCTCAGGTGCAACAACAACATACACATATCCTACAAACAAAAAATTAATAAATTATCAAAATTTAGATTAAAAATTCACCATTTAATTTACATTAAATATAAAAAAGTTTGAAACTAATTTTATTAAATGAAACAAAATAATTAAATGATTACCATTTTGTACAAGGTCTCAAACACGATCATAATCATTTGATGCAAACAATTGATCATTATCTTCAATTGTGTCAATCTGATCTTGTGGTTCAGTAGGAGTTAGCGATCTTTGATTCCAATCTTCAACCCATTCAATATTCTCACATACATCAGAATCACCTGAAATACAAAACTAACAAAAACATGCAAGTTCCCTTATCCATATAGTCCACGTGCTTGCATTTGAACTCTTAAATGAATGTCATTTTTCCAATCCACTAATTGTCTCACAATCAAGTATAGGCACAATGTTCTCCTCTTCAACTAACTAAAATTATCGCTAAATTGTAGAGTTCACACTTGATCCAGTAGATAATGTTGTATTGCACCAATCTAGAATTACACGTGCATCTTTAGATTTTACATTATCTTCAAATTTTAATTGCTCTCTAGCAAGAATTCTCTTTACACATGCACCAACTCCATCATGTTCTCCTTTACCATATCTAGCTTTCAAAAAACTCCATATATGTTGGATATTGTATTTTTTTGTGAGCCCTAGTTAACCAATCAAACATTCGAGCATTCTTGAATTGTCTTGTACAATTATCTGACCATATAAGATGTTCTATCATCTGGATTCCTCTTTCTCTTAGATTTCTATAAAATATGTTGAAACAATATTGAACAAACTCTAATGAGTGCATCCGATTATCACTCACATAGAAATGATACTCTCTTAAGATTTTTCTATCATCCTTTGTGCTATCATTTGCATGTCTATAAACAATATGAACAAAAATAGTAACTTGAGTGGAATTATTATATAGTAAGATTGAATTTCCTCTTGTGGCTTAAGAGTATAGTTTTCTGCAAAGTCCACCTATGATAGTATACTTCCAACTAGAAATATATTTCTACATGTGTGAAATTGAGCATCAAGCCATCTGACATGCTGAGAGTGTGTCACATATTTTGGTACAATCTTACTTTTAAATTCCTACATGAATGCATGTACACTAACCTTCTCTGTGATTAAATCAACACACTTTCATGTTTTCCCATCCTTTAAGGGATACTCAACATTCTTAAATCTTCTAATATCCACTAGTTGTTGTCCAAAATCAGTTTCACTACTCTCATGCATACATTCTACTAGTGATGAAAAATTGCCACAACTAGAACATTGTCCAAAGATACATGAACGTAAATAAAATAATTGCCCATCAGTTCTTTCACAAAATAAACTTGCTACAAATTCCTTGATTGATTCAAGTGGCATATCAATACCACATTCCTGGATAAGCATGCTACTATGCAAAACACAACGTATGTATCAAAAAACATTATAATAGTAATGAAATGCATGTGCGTTTTACAACAACAAGAGATTCGTTTCTTATTAATTTTCACATACTAGGGATTGCATTTTTCAAATGATCTTTGACTTATAGTAATATTTCCAAGTAACACAACTTCATCCAAAAAGTTTCTATAAAATTCAGTTTGAGTTGTGTCTAATAGGTGTTTTGGATGAGGGTCATGAATTTTTGACCCCACTCTCAACTTTAGAACATCTCTAGCATTAGATGATACCCTTGTATTATCATGCCAAAACTTTTCAACCAAAGATTTCACTTCAATATATAATTTCATATTTGACCTTCGAAGTCTACCACTAAAACTCCAACTTTGGTTGATTGGATCATTTTCAATACTCTCTTCTTTTAGCTTCTCTAACTAATGTTTTAGGATGCATCTTTAAAATTCCACTAATGTTTCTTACCATCCTTTTATTCAAGGTTTCTTTATTCATTATGGCAGTTGTTATAGCTCGTCATGCTGCATTATTATCTTTGGATCGACTCATTGTACCAATAGATTCAATGACACTTGCAACAGTAGACATAGCATGCTTAACCGATTCATCTTTTTTTTATGGTTTCACAAAGATGCCTATTTTTTTAATCACTTTTCTCATTTTTCACATTCTCATCAATTGCATCATAAGTTG
Source organism: Cryptomeria japonica (assembly GCF_030272615.1). Classification (NCBI taxonomy): domain Eukaryota; kingdom Viridiplantae; phylum Streptophyta; class Pinopsida; order Cupressales; family Cupressaceae; genus Cryptomeria; species Cryptomeria japonica. Next base: position 211,146,264 of record NC_081410.1, on the reverse strand, counting down.
ACATTGAATTGCAAGTTTTTTCTAATTAAAAAATTCTTTGTATATTCTATTGGCATATGTTCTTATTTGTCTCCAAGAATTCTTACCAGGAAGATTATCCAAAACATTTTTTCCAATTTCTATAAAAAGGTTTCCCCGATCTTCAACAATAAGAGGATTTTCATTTTCACCATGTTCAAAAGGATTTTCACTTTCAACATTCAAAAGAATTTCATCTTTACCAACATGAAGTTTTTCATTTTCAATATCTCTAATTTGCTTCAATTTACACTCATGGACAATTATATCAATCTCAACATTGGTATATCCAGCTTCTACTAAGTCATCAACATGAATATCACCTATAATCACATTATCCATGTCTTCTAGAGAAGGATTTGAAGATCTACCTGGATAATTTGAAGATGTACCTAGATTTGAGGATGTAGTACTTGGAATATTCTTCATAATTGTTTCATTCACATGAACATCATCCATAATTGCATCAACTGCGTCCATCTTATCCCCCAAGGCATCATCTTGAATGTTTGTCTCTTCCATTGTTGTGGATCCAGAAGCATCAAGATTATTCATTTGTCGAATCCTCATTCTTCTATCTCTTTGATGTTTGGCCTCCTTCTCTCTTTCTGCTTGAATTTCCTTGGCAGACATTTCCCTCCTCTGTTTCTTCTTCTAACGTTTTTTAGACCCCATGACTAAAAAATAATGCAATAAATGCCACCTTCAAAAAATAGATCTAAAATTGCAACAAAAGAGCATCCAAAGGACAACTAGATCATAAAATATTATGTAAAAACTTACACATAAGAAGACATATTTTATCATTTTTAATAACTCCTATTTATACGAATTTGAAAAAAAGAAATTAGTGGAAAATAAAACGGGATACCGTTTTAATTTCTTTTTGCATTTTTAATTAATTAAAAAAAGTGAATGGGATCCCATTTTGGATACAGGATCCTATTTCTAAAAATAATTGTTTTGGGGCCTGCTTGTAGCTTCCGAATTTGTCTTGGAAAATGGTTTGGAGAGCCGAACCTGAGACTTGGACCCGGTTTGACCTGTAACTTGAAGGCCAAATCAAGCTTCATACAAAAAAATGACTTCAAAAATATATCTAAACACCTAATTTTCAAAAAAAATTAAACAATGAAAACCCATTATAGTACACACTATCTAGATTCCAAATATATAATTTTTTAAAAGAATGGATCAATATTTTTAATTTTAAAATATTTTCTAACGAAAGAGGTCCATAAACTTGAAATAACAGGGTTTTTTAGTTTTTTAATAACTTTTTTGTCTTTAAGGTTTTTGGAAAACAAATTATATGGCATCAAACTAGAGACAATTCTATGCAGTTTAAAAATAAATAAAAAATGTTAATTTTAGGTTAAATTATGCTTTCCATACACGCAGATTTTTTAAAACAGTGATTATGCCCAATTAAAAAATAACAAAAAAAAATATATACGCAAAAAAATTACAAAAAAATATCCTCATCAAAGGTCAACTCGAGTTACAGATCTTTTTCCCAAAAGGATAAAGAAAAATACTTTAATTTAGGTCAAATTATGCTTGTCGTACACGAGCATGGTATGGTCTTGAAAAGTGACTTTTAAACTATAGGTTTAAGTAATGCCTATTCAAACTTCATTTTTAAGATCTGGGTATTAAAATAAATTGCATAGTTGGAATGTATACTTCGAGCACTACATTTTCTTTTACTGACTTTTTTCAAGATTCATTCTTTAAGTGCTTCAAATGTTTAGGTCAAACAAGATGAAATCGAAAAATAGGGAAAAAACTTCCACTTTTTGGCCAAAAAGTGGACACAACTTCTTGCATGCACCCATTCTAGCATTTTGAAAATAAGAAATCCTCCAAGAGGGCAAGTGGTATGGAACTACATATTGGAATGTAGCTCGATATTATCACTAGGTATGTAACTTGGGAAATTGGTGATGGGAGAAATGCTTCATTTTGGTTTGACTCAAGGAGTACTCATAAAAGTTTGGACAATATTCCCAATATGGATGAAATAAAAAGGGAAAATTTGAGGATTTGGGGACCAAAAGTGAAAGGTTATGGACACATAATGATCAAGGATGGTATTAGGACTTGGCAATGGAAATATCTAGAGAATATAAAATCTCCAAGTCATCAAAAAGAATTATTGAGAGACATTTTAAAGGAGAGACATGTATTACTATCTTAGGAACCGGATAGGATCAGATGGTGTGGCTCTAAATCAGGTTGCTACAAAGTCAAGTTAGGTTATAAAATCAAAGAAGCTACCACGATCAAAGTTGAATGACTGGTTAAACTTTTGCGGAACAAACAATGTCTTCCAAAAGCTAGAATATTTGTGTGGTTAACTATCCAAGGTAAGAATCTTACTCAGGACCATTTGGAAAAATTAGGATTTCAAGGTGCAAAGAGATGTGTTCTTTTGTAAAAATGACATTTAAAATGTAGATCATATTCTTTTAAATTGCTCATATGCGAGGAAATGTTGGGAGCAGTTCCAGAGTAAATTGGAGTTTCATTGCCCTAAACCCCAAAGTCTCTTGGACTAGTTTAAAATATGGAATGGTGTATGTAAGAAAGGGACCTTTGCTAGTCTTTGAAAAATTATCCCTTCAATAGTGATCTAGGAAATATGGAAAGAAAGGAACCCGAGAATCTTCCAAGATAAGGAAATGTCAGAGAAATATCTTATTTAGAAGATAGAAAACCAAGTAGTAGACTGGGTCAATATGGATGTGAGAAATTAGTCTGAAAAAAAAAGATCTTTACTCTAGGGGATGATGAGATGATGAGGATATTTAAAGGTGTAATAGTTCCCAAAATCCCAGGGGGAAAAGTGGTAAGGATCCCAGGATAGGTAGAAAGAATATCAAGTGGTCTCCCCCCCAAGCTAGATGGATTATAATTAATTTTAACGGGGTTGTTAGAGGCAACCCGAGTATGAGAGGCATAGGTTGCATTACTAGTGATTATGCGGGACCTATACTTGGTGAAGAGTCAGAAGCCAAAGGAATACAAACAAATAATATTGCAAAACTTAGGGTTGCTTTGTTGTGGCTACAAATGGGCCATAAACTAGGAGCGAGGAAGATCCACTTGGAAGGAGATTCTCATATCATAATTAATGCTAGTCAGAAAATTGCTCTCGCAACTGGATGATGGCCAAATGGTTGTGCCCGATTTAAGAATTAATTAAGAAACTTAGAGATGACTTCAGAATTAGTCATATCTATAGAGAAGGTAATATGGAGGCCAATACTTTAGCCAAAGATGCGGTCGGTATCTCCCAAGTACGGGCCAGACATAATTGATATAAAAATAGCGAGGTGGGGAATCAAAAAATTAAATTCAAATTTCAAATGAAACCGTTTCATGGCCAAAAGAATTTATCTCCAACAAGTTGAGGGGATATACCTTTCGTAGTACCTTTATGCAAGGGAATGTGAGATCATCGAAGTTAGTTGTGAAAGATTGGGGCAGATTTATTTTTATTACAATTATGGTTGTAAGAAATTAAATTAATGAGTGAAGTGATTGTTTACCAACCCTTTTGATATCATAGAAGCCTAGGAAAATACTAGCCCATAGTAGTGAGATAGCTAAGTTTAGCGATACTAGTTTGGAGAAGAAGTTTGGATGGAAATTAATACAAGTGATATCCCACTATATCTGATAGCTAGCTATATTATCATGGGGTGGCAAGGAAATCATTCGAAGTGTGGGGGTTTCTAATATCATGATGAATCCCATCAAACTAATTTAATGTTTCATGCTTGATAAGACAACCGTACTATCAAAAATTGTGAGCTTTATGGTGGATGTGAATCGATTATCAAATAGGGTGAAAATTGTGGAAGAATTTAGAAGGCCTCTACCATTCAAGGAAGCTTTCCTAAGACGAATTCAAGAAGAAAAACTCAAATGGAGACCCCATTGGGACTATTGGCTTCTAGAAGGAAGATGGCCTTCCTAGGCGAAATAAAAGATAAGAGGTTGTGCACAATTCTGAGGTATAAGCACCCACTTGTGATATACACAATCAAATCGATGTTTGGGGAGGAGTTCATAATGGTAGATCACATGTATCGAGTTAATTCTGATATATCATCAATGTTCCTAGCCATTTCGCTAGACAGGGGTTTGAGCAATTCAGTAGCCAAAACGTTAACTAAAGAAATGTTTAAGAAACAATTTTTGGGAGACTTAGATGATATTCTTAGAAATATTGATAATTTTTAGATCCCATTACCCTAACATTTTGATAAAAAGGATGAAGATGTTCCAAAGCTCCCAATCATTTTATTATATGATGAAGATTAATATCAAGACAACAAAGAGTCAACGGTTAGGGGTTTGAATTTTCTTCTAAATTGGACCAACACAGTGGTAAATCTGGTAGTCAATTGGATTTTGACATACATCCATCAAGAAGGTCTAGTGCAACATATTAATGCAGCTAAGGTGGTCGAAGAAATCCTTGACAAATCGGACAATATGGAAGTGGAGGATGAAGGTTAGAACATAGATGCTTTGTTTTTGTTTTTTGCAATAGTAGTGTTCTTTGTTTTAGTGCCTTTCACAATAATGTTAAGGCTATATAGTTTTTTGTTGGGACCATTATTAGTATAGTATATCTATTCTAGGATAGACATAACTTTGGATGGGAAGGAATATTTGTACATCAATGTAAATGTTAGACCAACAAAGATATGATATCAAATATAGGTCTTTGGATTTGTAATTTTCTTTCCTGTATTAGCAAACTCACTAATGGGGAAATCCTCCTTTTTCCCCTCTCAGTTTTTATAATCTTTGTAACTTTTTTCTGGATCAATATATGGGGACTGGCCCTACCAATAGTTTATTTATATATATATTATAATGATAATTTAAGTGACAAGCATGTATACAATAAAAAAATGTGAGCGGCTAGGTGCAAAAATATATACTATGTAGCTGTCAAGGCCAAATGAAATGGTTGATGGAGTGGCATCTTGGACCTATGTCACGTCCTCCTTAGACATCAATTGCTAAATAGACCATGTATATTTAAATATTAGTACATAATACTATCTCTTATAAATATTTGAATTTAAAATAATATGCACGATGAAATTAAAAGTTAAGTCTTACCACTACTTTGTCAATGTATGATGAAGTTACCTCCTTTCTTTTAGCATGTGAGCACTCCCTAGGGTGTGCTCCAATCCCTATGGTGTCATCTGGTGTACCGACCATATCATGCACCTCGTAATCAGATGTGTTAATGGGATGATCAATAGGCTGTCCAAGAGGACCTAAGAACATGTGATGGCACATAGTGCAAGTATGTGACACACAAATGTGTGGACATGAGGAGGATGTGTCAGCATCACCCAATACACCACTAGCATCACCCTCATGTGGTTGAGCTAGTGCTGTGACCTGAGAAACCAAAAGGCTACTCAAAGAGTGAATAACCGATATAGTCTATGACACTACCTCAACAATAATATCTGTAGGTTGTAGTAGAGGTGGGCAAGCAATGTGAGGAGGGGAAACATATGGGCCCTGCACTACTCGAACTGTCCTAGGTCTATCCTAGGGCATACCTCGGGCCCCATGGCTTGGAAATGCCTAATGTCAAATTAGTTGACATGATTGCCTCAAACAAACTTGAAATATAATTTATTGATGAAGTAAAATGGCACATCAAGATTCTTGTTGGGTGATATATCAAAAACCATCCACCAACAATCCCAAAAATTATTTCGCATAGCATCATTTTTACACTGTTTGATGGAAGTTTTGTTTTTTTAACATCTATGGGCAACTTGGTGTGGGGATGAACAAATAGGGTGGAAATTTTAGCTTTGGATATCTTGAGGTTCTTCACCTCCTCATAGGACAAGCTATCCACATATTTTTCCCTCATTGTCTCTCGCTACAAAAGATCGACATTGTGCTTAGTGGTGATGGTTTCTACATTGGAGATTGTTGCCCTTAGTGCAGCTAACATGCGGGATAGATGAGTGATTGTGCTATAAACATCAACAATGCCCCTCAATTGGTCCAAATTTTGACCAATTAACCCATGAATTGATGGGAGGGTTTGGTAGCGGAGGGTTTGGTAGTTGTGGCGGTTGTGGTGGTTGTGGATTCTCATTGTTATTAGTCATTTTGCCTGATTGAAGTTGCAAATTTATATTTAATTAAAATATTCAAACAACATAGTGTATTTGAAATAAAAACACCTAATTTATAACTAAAAAATTGAATAACAAATAAAAATGAAAATGAATGATAAAAAGACAAGGAAATCGAAAAAAATTCTTACTTGATGCTTGGATTTGATAAAAAAATTCTTGAGGAATTAGGTATTAGCTAAAATTGGTTATCATATTGCTCTAAAACACCAAACCGGTGGGTAAAATTGAATTTGATACCTTTTCATTTTTTCCATTGTGTATTAATAAGATATATTATTAATATATAATAATATAAATTAATAATATATAATAATAATATAAATTAATACTACATATTATTAATATAGGATAATATATTAATAATACATATTATTAAGGGGATGACTCCACAACGTAGCAGTTATCTGTGAGCCTCCTATATGGGAGGTCTTAGGTTTGAGTCTACTCAACTGGTTCTTAGCTCCAAGGAAAAGCTAAAAAAATATTGCTTTGGCTATGACTCATAAAAAAAAATACACATTATTAATATACAATATACTATATAGTATATAATATATAATACAGTATTATATAATATACTATAATATAATATAGTATTATATAATATAATATATTATATATTATATATTATATATTATATAAGTTTAATAATATTGAATATTTGATATTTTTGAATATACGTTGTGCTTTGGTTTTTTAAATGGCTACATATACTGACATCCAAGCCAAGCAAAAAGTCAACAAAAAATTTTCACGTTTTTGGGCAAATGGAAAAGGCTTTTTTTTCATATCGCCACTTTTTGGCCCCTCATGATCTTGCACATACCCACCTTCACACTTACAACTTGTTCTAAATGATCTCTTTCTTTGATCTAGTACATTTCTTTGGTTCATTGAGAAGATTTTGGTCATCAAGGCTTCTCCTCTGCTTCGAGAAAACCCCTGCATATCTCTTTTTGTAAAGTCTCAGCTTGTCTTCTCAAGGCTTTAAATTCATCTCCATGGATAACATCATGATGATTTCTACGTCCACATCTACCTCCTCCTCTACCCCTACCACATGGGGCTCCTCTTTGAAGCATTTTTCTCAATACCCATAGCTCACAAATCTTGGTAAAAGTTGCCTCATGTTAGGTGGTCCGCCTGCACACTTAGGAACTCTTGCTTTGATAAAACTTATGCAAGAGGGTAAAAAAACAAAACCCCTATAACATACATCAATTATAATGCATATGAAATTTGGTTAATTAAAGGTCAAAATATGTAAACATGAGCTTGATTTCTTCATTCAACAATGTAACAAATGAGACTATGTCTCTACAAATCAACAAATACATAGTATTGCAGCCTCATGGGTTGATTATAACTCATGAAACCTGATTTAAAAATTTATCTAAATACATTTAGAATCATGGAGAAATAACTTTTGAAATATCTTCACCAAACAAGTTCTCTTCACTAGTAAACTTAGCTCCCGAACCTGCAAAACTTCATATAGACCTGTAAAAATTCATCAATGGCTTCCTGTAGCCATGTTTCTTCTATAAAACATCTTCACCACCAAAAGAAAGAGTAAAAAATTACCTCTTTCCAATATCCACCCCCACACCTACCAATCTTGACTTTTACAAATGAAAAGCCAACTTAAATCTGCACTGAACCTGGAACGAAATTTCATTTCATTTCATTGAATTTGTCTCCTTGAAAATGCTATGTGTATATTATTACCCCATTTGCATGCGTTAAATGACATCTCACATGCACAGACATGCTCTTACAATTTCATAAAAAGATTTGTCACTTGTCTCTTTCTTCTGTAGGTTGGCTCCTAGAATAGAAAACTACTAAACATGCACCTAGGTGTCCACCTTGTCATAGAGAATCTATCATAACCTATAACCTCTAGAATCACACAATGGGTCTATTTTGGTCTACCAAAAGTGTTAATATAATTCTTCCAAAATCTCACGTCTAACTTCTCCAAATTCACATTTAGTTACATGATATTCATCCAAATTCTTTTCAAGATGATTTAATTTATTACAAATATGCCAAAATATTTTCCTAAATATTAGGATTTATTTATTACATAAAATCCATCTAATGTGTACATTATTCCACCTAGGACAAACAACAAAATAAGACAAATAAAATTGAAAAGATCGATTGGATGATGTTGATCGGGACTATACCAAGGATGCTCCTACATTGTTGATTATGAGGAAACCTTTGATTCAGTTGCAAAGATGATCACAATTAGAATGTTGATAGCACTTGCTTCTCATCATAGTTGGGAAAATCACCAAATGGATATTAAAAGTACATTCCTAAATAGAGAATTGATAGAGGAGGTATATTTCACATAACCTTATGTTGGAAAGGAAAAGGAAGGCATGATGTGTTGATTAAAAAAGGGACTATATAGCTTGAGGAAAGCCCCACAATCTTGGTACCAAAAATTGATAAGTACTCTCTTCAAAGAGGACTCTAAAAATTCAATGCTGATTCAAATCTATATATTAAGAATTTTGACAAGTCACTATTCATTGTTCATTACAAGGAATAATAAATCACTAATACAAAATGTGAAAGGAGATATGAAGATCCATTTCAAGATGTTTGATCTTGGATCACTTCATTACTTTCTTGGAATTGAAGTGTGGAAAACAAATTAAAAGATATTTCTCTCTCAATTGAATTATATCAAATAAATTCTCACATGATTCAATATACGAAAATGTAAAGCTTCATTAATAACAATAGAGACAAGCACTCAGTTGATCAAAGACCCAGATGATAAATTATTGAAACCTTGTTTAGGAGTTTGATAGGAAATTTGATTTACTTAACTTGAGTACTTGTCTAGACATATCTTATGTAGTTGGAATCTTATCTCAATTTGTAGCTCATTCCAAAAGCATGCTTTGAGATATCTTCAAGGAACACAAAAATTTTGACTGGAGTATTTAAAAAATGAAGATTTTAAGCTTGTTTGTTTATTGATTCAGACTGGGTAGGTTTCATATACTTTAGAAAATCAACCTTTGGTTATTGTTTCAATCTTGGATCTGCTATTGTCTCATGGAGTTTTAAGAAGAAACCTAATGTTTCTTTCTCATCCATTGATCCAAAGTACAAGACAATTTTTGCAGCAACTTGTGAATCAATATGGCTTAGAAGATTTCTTGAGAATCTTCAACATCTACAACTTTCAATCCAATGATTATATATTGTGATACTCAAAGTTTTTTGAATATGTCTAAGAATTTAGTGTTTCATGTTCACACAAAGCATATTGAAATACATCATCACTTTATTTGTGAGTATGTTCTCAAAAAGAAAATTGAACTAGTCTATACACCAACCAATGGTCAGCTTGTAGATATTTTAGCTAAAGCTTTGAGAAAGGATAATTTTTTATACTTTCAAGAAGGTATTGGTGTCAAATGTTCTCCACTTTTAAATGGATAAGCTAATAATATTATTTATTATATGAAGCCCATCATCTAGTTGAGTTGTGTGATAAAATAAAGTTTATAGGGAGTGTTAAACATAAATTATATTTAATCACTCAACATAGTTTTCTACAATCATGTCTCATGCAAGAGACACATCTCTTCACGAGTGTTTTACATTTAAAGATCTTTATGATCAATTTATTTGAATAAAGAGTAAATATGTTTGTTAAGAAAAGGAGGACAAGGATAGGTAGAAAATTAAATCACTACAATAGACAAATAATATATTATCGAGTTGTTCAAAATTATTTTACATTGAATTCCAAATGGCTTTATAAAAGCTTATTTTCCCATGAAAAATTTATTACAAAAATGCTTGCAACCACCACAAAACTAACATTAAACTAATTTATTGATTTATCTATTAATATAAACTATAAAATTAAATAAACTATCTTACACCAATCTAATATTCTCCAACATCTCCCTCCTTATTAATTTAGTTTGAACAAAGTGGGAAACTACATGAGTTGATCATAGCAACCCTCCTAGAGACTTTGAGGAAGTGATTTCACCAATCCTTCTTGCTCACCTAGGAAACGCCAAACTAACCTCATCATTGGATCCCCTAACTGTAGAGCAGGTACAACCATGTCCATGACATGAGATAACATAAATTGTTCCTAACCTCTTTGGATAATTCGAGACCTTCCCTTTAAGTATACATCTCCTTTGAGTGTTGTACATGAGATAATTTTTTTTATCTAAGAGTCCACATCTCCTCAAAAGTGTTTCTAATATTTCCTCTAGTATTGTGGAAACAATCTCTCTTCTTCTATACAAACACCGACCAAACATGAATAAACCAAGTGCACCCACAAGTAAATCCTAGCCCCTCTACTCCTAGAAGGGGTAGAATTAATGCCAAGCTCCCTATTTTCTATAGGAACACAAATTAGAAAAGGATGTACTTTTCATACATGAATTAGCCCTAAGTGATAAGCTAGCTTAAGATGATAGATGTTCTCCTGCCTCCATTTCCTCCAACCTTTGATCGGATCCTCATTATATTCTATCCACTTGATGTTGTATATGGATCTTGAGAGGCCCTCTTATATGTAGTAATGATGGTACCAAATGTCCAAGCATATGTGGACATGATAAAATTTTACATCTCAAGATGTCAAACTCAACGAATAATGCACCTATTATAATGTAATCAATTATCCTTATAAATCCAAAATTGAAGCGTATTACCCTTATCACATGTAATTTCAATTTTGATAAAATGGGTCTTTGATTATTTCTTGTTGGCAAATGCACACTCCAATGAGATATTGTAGGTGATTGAAGGTTTTTTCATTGATGGCAACCTTGCAATCATATGATACCGGCAAGACAATTTACCGGCACCAGCAACAATAGACTCTACACCGGCACACAAGACACCGACAGTAAAAGGAAGTCTACCGGCACCTAGGTCGATAGGAATTTTGTTTATAATATATTTTGTAATTAATTGTAAAATCATTGTAAGCCGACTTGGCAAGTTGTAAAATGACTCATATATGTATGAGATCATTATAGAACATTTTGTAAGGTAGTAGATAGGCGAAATAAGGCAAACCTAATATGCGAATTATAGGTTAAAGGTTTATGTATGAAGCAAAGCTAAAACCGGTATTGGATCTGGCATAGTAGATGCTATTTTGAAGCAGTACAAGACATTGGATTTGCATAATCCATTTTGTAAGTCAATGAGACTTCCCATTTTGTAATTGAGTAGTGAGCTCTAGGCACTTGGCCTTCCTACATGTGCAGGCCCCTATTGTAGCAATAATATTCTCTTATTGGCCAGTAAGCGAATATTGTGGGTCACAAATCCCACTGAGGTTTTTCCCACACCGGGTTTCCTGGTTAAACTACTGTGTTATGGTGTGCTTTTCATGTGGTTGTCATTATCTCTGTTTACTGCATTACTTTTTGTTTACCAGTATATAGTATTGATATGCTTTACATGTTTTAAGTCAAGAAAATTCTATAACCGGTTAGATACTTATTCACCCCCCCTCTCAGTATCTTTGGGAATCCTAACAATTGGTATCAGAGCCTGGTCCTCTATTTTTCAGAAGCCCAACAGCTTGAGGAAGATCTTGCCACCGACAGAACAGAGTAACACTCCACCGGTAGAACAGAGTAACTCTCGACTGGTAGGAGACTCTTCATCTAACTGAAGAAAATTCCTTTGAGGGTTTAGCAACCAAATATGAAACATGCTATTATTCCCTCGGTTGATGGTGAGAAGTTGAAATTACTTCTATACCAACAAACAAGTTAAGTCATTACTTAACCGACAAAAATTAAATGTGGTGGTTGGCGAAATTAACATTATAAAATAAGTGTTTTGGCTCCATTTTCATTTCACCAAGCATTCAAATCTTCGAGAGTGCGAAAAATTCGAGCGAAGGCATTCCAAGCAAAGAAGTGAAGCAATTCATCAAGCAATCATTCCTTAAGGCAGATAAAGGTATTTATAACCATGGCTTCTTCATCTACTCCTGAATTCATTGCAAAACCTACTGTTGTCGAAGTTATTAAATGCCCTAGACCCGTATTCCAGTTAGTTCCTGAAATTGCCAAGAAAGATGATAACATTGGTGCATTTTCTAAAATTCCTAAGGGAGTAGTTTTTGTTGAAGATCCTAGAATGTATATACATTGTCATATAGAGGAATTAGGTGATGAGGAAATTAAGAATATCTATAAATCTGTAATTTGTGATGAATCCAGAAATATCAAACCTGAACACAAGATAGTTGAAACCCTAGGTTTCACTAAAATTCTCAGTATCCCGAATTTTCCCAAGGATGTTATAAGGATAGTACTAAGCAGGGTACATGGTGAATTCTTTTGGTTGGACTTAGTTCACAAAATCACAAAAGAAGCAGTAAAGGTTGTGATAGGGTTACCCTCCACTAGTAACAGACCTGATAAGACAAAGAAGGTCTCAAATGACCTAGTGATAAACCTAACCGGTGCAACATCTGATAAGAGATCTTTAAGGGTAAATGATATAATGGATATCAATGTCAAATTCATCAGTATGATTTTAGGCTACAAAACTACACATGTAAATAGGTTAAACTCGGTCTCTAGCCTATGCATTAAAAGTGCCTATGATATGATTAATGATAATGCAAGAATAGATGTGTGCGAATGGCTTAAAGATGAACTGATTGACAATTTGGGAAAGATAAAGAAAGACAAAAAGGGAACATTCAGATTTGGAAACCTACTTGTTTGTCTAATGTTGCACATAACCAAACAAGTACTCAGTATTGGTATTAGAAATTTTGGTTTTGATGTACTTGTAGGAAAATAGTTGTTAGATTTACTTAACAGCATGGGAGAGAACAAAGAAAAGAACATAAATGAGTATTTTCAGGCATTAAAGGCCCGAATGAAGACTAGAGTTAGATTGTCACAAGCAATTGTGGACAAGTATAAGGATGAAATCTGTTTTGTAATAAAGAAGGATGAAATTTGGATGGAGGCAGTTATCCCAAGAACCATCTGGGTTACTGAAATGGGGTATAAAACTGATGACCACATAATAGAAACATATGCAAAAGCCCTCCTAGAAGCACCTAAGGAACCTAAAGAAGAGGTATTTGGCACTGCTGAGACTATTGGAAAACAAATTCAATCCAAGAAAAATGTTAAAAAGGTTGAGGCGACAGTTAGAAAAGGATCCAGGCAAGCAAAATCTATTAAGGAAGATGTACTTAAACAAACTGGTATTATTGAAGATGAGTTAGAAGCACTTCAACTGGAAACTCACCTTTCACCGGTTGGAACTTCTTCAAAAAGTGACATACCAATTGTATTCAAAAGAGTTGTGAGAAAAAGGAAATCTTCACCGGTATCTTCACCTTCTCCTAGAAGAACAAGATAGAAACAACAGGTAGTAAGGCCCCCAGCAAAGAAATTAACTCCGAAGAAGAAAAAGGTGACTCCTAAGAAGAAGTCTATAGCTCCTATTGATAAATTACTAGATGAAATTATTGAGGATGGTAAATTGAAAAATATCAGCAAAATTTATAACACATTATCAGATGATGACAAGGAGAAAGTAGAAAATAGTGTAATCCTACACTTAGATATTTACAAGAAATTTTTGATGCAAGTTGTTGATGAAATACCGACAGATCTCTACAACAGACTTGAAGCTAGGAGAGTAGGTATTATTGAGCTTGATAAGAAAATAAAAATTGAAAAATTACTTGCTGTACATCCTGTCAATTCACCTGATGAGATAGATAAATTGATCTCAAAGGCTAACCGGTCAGTATTTTCAACTACTCACTGGCATGTAGCACTAATGACAGGGAGAGTAAATGAGGTAACAGAAGAAACAACTAATGCATGGGACATATTCCTTGTAGACAAGGAAAAGCAGGAAGAGTATAGAAGCCCTAAACCCATCAAGGTATATCAAAAGGATAAGGGAAAAGGAAAGGTTGGTGGACCACCCAGCATAAAAGTAACAGACAATTTATCCCCACCACCTCTAGATACTCCACCGGTAGTTACTACTAACAATCAGCGGCTAGTGAGAGTATGGACATACCACATGAGGACACAAATTCTGATTCTGAGGTGTTATATACAATGAACATTGACACTCAGAAAATCAATATTGTGGTAGATAAGAAATCAATAGAGAAAATAGAAGTGGCAATTGGGCCACCAGCAACAGGTAGCACAGAAGAAAAACCGGCAATGGACAACACTGAGAAACAGGCAAAGCAACAGGCTCCCTCACAGGAACAGGTTCATGTAGAGACAGTGCCACCAACAATAGCTAAGCAACCCAAACCTTTTCTTAGAGAAATGTAAACACAAACTGACCTACCAGAGGTCACTATAAGAAAAGAAATTACTCACACCAATGGAATACAGATTGTTGGTTCTTCCATTGTAGAAATCAGACCAACAAATGTGACAAAAGTTCTTTTGGATTCTATCAAGAAAATAACAGAGTGTAGCTCACAAGCATACAAAGCTATTGATGATACAATCCCAGTTTTGAAAATGATAGCACCCAAATGTAATGTGGATAATAAAGATTCTTTGAATCAACTTGACACATTGTCTAAGTATATTACTGACAACATTGTGACAGTTGAACAAATAAATAAGGAAGCATTCCAAGAGAAACTAGAGAAGGAAACACACAAATTCTTTGAAGAGGAAATAAAGAAGTGCATGAGACAATTTGACACTCTTTTATCGACACTATGTAATACACTAAAAGAGTTTAAAAATTTGTACAAAGATACATGCAAAACAAACTTCTTGACAATAGATATAGACAAGAAGATCAACAAGGTACAGGAAGAAATAAATAAATTAGCTGACAACTTCATTAATTTATCTAAACCATTATCAGTTTTTGGGCAGAAAACAACAGGTTTTGAGGAGGACCTTCTAAAATTGGAAAGAGAGAAGGAAAGTATAAAAGGAAAGGCAAAAGATCTAAAATGGAAACTTAGTCCAAGATTGGACTACCTCGCCTCCTTAAGAAAAGAGATATCTGAGGCTCTAGTTCAAGGATAGAAAACACCGGAACATCAAATGCAACACCTCACCAATACAATTCAGAGGACATAGGCCGCATTAAAGGACAGTGAACGGTTCACTCAGAGCCTGAATCTGGTATTGATAGACCTTTTTCAGATTGTAACCAACCGGTTACAAGGATGAAGCTGGAAACCACACTCAATTGACACTTTGACAACCTTTGTCATTGATGCCAAAGGGGGAGTAGTGGTGATGAGAAAAATAATCAGCAAATGGCTCATCAGCTTAGGGGGAGCACATATTTTTTGGTACACAATTTTTGGTAAGACAATTCTGGCAGATTCTTTTTGGATGACACTTTTTGGATTTTTCTCATGAGTGTTGCCATCAATGCCAAAGGATAAATTGTTGGCAAATGCACACTCCAATGAGATATTGTAGGTGATTGAAGGTTTTGTCATTGATGGCAACCTTGCAATCATATGATACCAACAAGACAATTTATCAGCACCAGCAACAATAGACTCTACACCGGCACACAAGACATCGGTAGTAAAAGGAAGTATACCGACACCCAGGCCGACAAGAATTTTGTTTATAATATATTTTGTAATTAATTGTAAAATCATTGTAAGCCAACTTGGCAAGTTGTAAAATGACTCATATATGTATGAGATCATTATAGAACATTTTGTAAGGTAGTAGATAGGCGAAATAAGACAGACCTAATATGTGAATTATAGGTTAAAGGTTTATGTATGAAGCAGAGCTAAAACCGGTACTGGATCTGGCATAGTAGATGCTATTTTGAAGTAGTACGGGACATTAGATTTGCATAATCCATTTTGTAAGTCAGTGAGACTTCCCATTTTGTAATTGAGCAGTGAGCTCTAAGCACTTGGCCTTCCTGCATGTGCAGGCCCCTATTGTAGTAGTAATATTCTCTTATTGGCCAGTAAGCGAATATTGTGGGTCACAAATCCCACTGAGTTTTTCCCCACACCGGGTTTCCTTGTTAAACTACTATGTTATGGTGTGCTTTTCATGTGGTTGTTGTTATCTTTGTTTATTGCGTTACTTTTTGTTTACCGGTATACAGTATTGATATGCTTTACATGTTTTAAGTTAAGAAAATTCTATAAGCGGTTAGATACTGATTCACCCCCCCTCTCAGTATCTTTGGGAATCCTAACATTTCTCCCATATAGATTCTTTTAAAAATAGTCTCTACAACTTTCTAAACTAGTGCAACATTGGAAAATTAATTATTTACAATAGCTTTTTCAAAAGAAATACATTATTGTTTCTTCACACATGGTGATGGTAAATCTTTTAAATTTTTTGTCAGACATACCTTTCATCTTCATGCCTCTATTAGAGCCCTACCTTCTTGCGAAGATTGCAAAATAAATCATAGAATGTCAAAAAATCAAATTGGAAAAAAAATTGCACATTATTGCTGTCATGTCCATAAATTTATAGTTTTTGGAATTTAAGAACATTTAAATGTCAAAAGAATGTCAATGTGAAATTATTTGTCTTTCCTTTGTAGTCTTTCTCACACCTAGAAAGGAATTAACATTCCCAACAAACATTCGATGACCGGTGACCTCTGTATTATTCACCAAGAAGGATAATGCCCCCACTTTTCAATTTGGACATGTCTCTCCAGTATTTCTACCAATGCCAAACCTTATATAAAAATTCAAGAAACTTATTTCTTCATTATTGTAGCTTATTCCAACTCAATATTCATTCCATATCAAGTTCTTGCAAATCACCAAAACTAAACTACATATGTGACAACCACTTCACTTTCTCACTAGATTTCTAGTTTAAATTGCTCACAAACCACTATGAATTTCTTCAAAACATTTCTCGATTTTGTATCTCTATTCTTCTACTTTTTAAAACATTTTGAATTTTGAATTTTCAATAATAAATGACAAAATTATCACAGTTTTATTGCAACTACATTAAACTGAAAAAGCATCATTTGAAGAAATATATTTTCACACCCAATACATTACCTTAGCCCTTATTGTAGATTGCAAAGAACCTAAACCTCCAACACCTTCCTTCATCTTTTCACAAGAACAAAAATAATGAATTATGTGATACCATGTTAAAAAATGGAGGAGCACAATAATAACCATCAAATTAAATCATTGCAGTAAACAAAGAATATATTATTGAGTTGTTCAGAATGATTTTATATTGAATTCCAACTGGCTTTATAAAGCCTTATTTTCTCGTGAAAAAATTCCTACTAAATGCAACAACTACAAAACTAACATTAGACTAATTTATTAATTTATTTATTAATCTAAAGTATAAAACTAAATAAACTAACCTACATACGTGACGAATGACAAGTGCAGAGCGTCAGGCACTTCACTTAAAGGCCATCAACATAAACATAAACCCAACAGTACAGCACCCGTGAAAGAATAATGAACAAGACATAAACGACACCCAATCCAAACGTTATCATTGGATGTTGGTAAAATGGTTAGCGTGTCTGCCAAAGATTGGACTTATGCTGCCCACACTTTGTTCGCAAGAAACATCAACATCTACAGATTAGGTGAATGCGGATAAGCTATTTGCCACATCAACCGATGATCACTACAATCATGCAGCATTTTCAGCTTCAAAATTTCCCAAACAGTGCCGTTTTTTTGTTTTACATTCATCTTTACGACTGCGAGTAAATCATAAGCATTGATCCCAACCTGCAACTAAAAGCAAAGGAGCAGTATCAATATATACATTCTTTAAACTTCACAGGCCCGAATCAAAATTTCCACGTTGTGAGCGTGGGATTCGTCGGTGACACCTTTTACTTTTCGCAATTAAGCAACATTTCATTGATCGTCTTGCTAACAAAAATCGAATTTAAGCACAAGGAATTTGTGTCACAAGGCACAAAACTTAAATGTCCTCTTCACGCCTCCCAAAATAGGGTCGGTTTGAACCGGGCCCATCTTACTAATGCGCTGACAAGTAATGAACTCGGTCTCAATCCCCACCGACTACTGAATAAAGTACTCAGCCTTGCTTCGCAAGTTCCAAATCTATTGAATAGTTACTCTCTACTGTATATAATTCTCTTTCTCTGCATTGTATATCTCAGTGAGATTGAGATCGCATCTGCTTTGGCAGAAAACATGGAAATGATTCAAACTTTGTTTCTCTGCTTGTTATTTAGCATTGTCTCCACGAGTGTTGGGCTCGACAGGAACGACTTTCCCCCGAATTTCAAGTTTGGAACTGCTTCCTCTGCCTATCAGGTTTCTTCATCTTCACATCTTGCCTTATGAATGCTCACTTATTGTTGTCTAATACTCAAAGCCTTTTTCTGATGCTCTTCATTGCTGAAACAGTATGAAGGTGCTTGGAGAGAAGGAGGTAAAGGTCTCAGCAACTGGGATGCCTTCACACATTCACCAGGTTTGATCTCTATACTTTTCCTTCAATATGTTTCAGTGCGCTTTTATAACTGTTTATTGAGATAGATTTGGTGCTGTCAATCAACTTGAATTATACAGGGAGTATAAAAGATGGAAGCAATGGAGACGTAGCGGATGATCAATATCACAAATATCTGGTACACAATAATCATCTGTTCAATCTGTTTATGATCTTCAATTCTATCAGCTGTATGTTTAGTGACCATGATTGCTAAAAACAGGAAGATATCGAGCTCATGGTGTCACTTGGGATAGACATTTATAGATTCTCCATATCCTGGTCTCGAATCCTTCCAGGTACATTGCTCTTTGTTTCTCCACTTCAAAGTTTGATGATTAGAGGATTGAACAATGACAATATAATTTGAAAGATCCTTTGCTATGTTTACAGATGGTAAAGGTAAAATCAACCAGGCTGGGATTGAGTACTACAATAATTTTATCAATGCTCTTCTTCAAAATGGTATCCAACCATTTGTTACATTATTCCACTTCGACCTTCCAAATGCACTTCAAGACTCCTACGGTGGATGGCTCAGTCCACATATAGTGTATGCAGTCCCTAACATTTCTCTCTCATCTGTTTTCACCATTTAAACAGTAAAACAAATTCGTTCAATGCTGAAAGCCGCTTACATATATTGACTTGCTTGTGTGCAGAACGGACTTTGAAGCCTACGCGGATATTTGTTTCAAAGCCTTTGGTGACCGGGTAAAGTACTGGGCTACAATGAACGAACCAAATCTTTTTGTTCCACTGGGTTATACCGTTGGATTATTTCCTCCTACAAGGTGTTCAATGCCTTTGGGAAAGTGTGTTTCTGGAAATTCCTTGTCTGAGCCATATGTTGCTGCACACAATGTTTTGCTCGCCCATGCAGATGCAGTCAACACATACAGGACCAAATATCAGGTAATTTTCATTAATTTCGGGTCTACCATATGTAAATTAATTTTCTTAGTCGTTCTTGAATCTTAATTCATTCTTAACACATTTGAGATAATTTTCAGAAAATTCAAGGAGGATCTATTGGATTTGTGGTTAGCGCACCATGGTATGAACCCTTTCAAGACACTCCTGATGACAGAGCAGCTGTCGACAGAATTCTCACATTCAATATCCGATGGTGGGTATTCGAAACAATGATTGTAATTCAAATTGAGATTCTCGTTTGCTCATTACATATTGCATACAATGCCTTTTATTCAGATCAGACTTATATGGGTGCTATAGAGAAATAGTGGTACTATTTCAGACGGATGACCATTGCAAGCTCTTAAATTGAATGCAGGTTTCTGGACCCAGTTGTTCTGGGAAATTATCCTAGTGAAATGCGTGAACGACTGGGATTGCGCCTACCAACTATTGATTCAGAAATATCTGGGAAGCTTGCAGGATCATTCGATTTCATCGGCATAAACCACTACACAACCTTGTATGCAAGCACTACCCCTACTCCTTCCCTCGACTCCACTACGCGATTCTATGCGGACTCCATGGTTTATTTGACCGGCGAAAGACAAGGAATTCCCATTGGAGAACCAGTAAGAAGTTCACAATGCTCTTTCCTAGGTTGTGGTGTAGCTACATATGGCCAAAAGTCTGATATGAATTTGTTACTTGCCTTCAGACAGGAATGGACGGTTTATATGTTGTGCCTCGTGGAATTCAGAATATGGTGGAATATGTAACACAAATCTACAACAAGCCTCCTATTTTCATCACAGAAAACGGTAAACTATTCCGTCTATCCATCTTTTCAAATATGAGTGCTCCACAACAAACAATATCTAAAAGATAAGATGTCCTGAAATCTTGTCTGTAAATGGTTGAACAGGGTATGCAGAATCCAAGACCTCCTCTGCCACATTACAGGAAGCTTTGGAAGACGTGAGGAGAATACATTTTCACAGCGATAACTTGAATTACTTGGCAAAGGCAATCAGGTGATTCTCGTAAAGAGCATTTTACCTTGTATTTGGTTTATGTTTAGAATAATATGGGATGTTTATTGAAATTGAGGTGGTGTGTTTGTTTATGGCAGGAATGGATCAGATGTGCGTGGATACTTCATTTGGTCTCTTCTTGACAATTTTGAGTGGCGATTTGGGTACACACAGAGATTTGGGCTATATTATGTGGATAAGCTTTCTCAGAGCAGATATCCGAAGCTATCTGCTGAATGGCTAAAGCAATTTCTTCGCATGGACGCAAGCAGCACAGTTTAACCACAACTACCTCCATTATCAAGCCGCAAATTCCTGGAGAAAGGAAGCGGATTATTATGAAAGTAGACAGAATTCAATGACGGAAAAGATGTAAATGAAATGTAATGTAATATAATTTCAAGTAGTTTCATCTAACCATCCAAAAACCAAAAAGGTAGGTAGAACAAGGATGGATAGTTGCGGTACGTTACCTGAGTGTGGATAAGAGATAGATAACCAGATATGGGAAGTTCACGAGAGTCTTGCATTGGTGTCTCCCAGAGATGATTGATTGTACATGATAAAATAAATTATGTCATTTCGATTTGGTCATGATAATGACCTGTTGAGATATGTCAAGAAATACATCTGGCCAAATTTTTTAGGATGTGCAATATATTTTATACAAGTAAAAGTGTTTCCAAATGATTCGATGATCATAAAGAGAAGTGTTATATTCATTCATGTTCGGAATTAGGTTTTTCATTTGTCATCTTGTTTCAACTTGTATTTATAAATGAATAAATAAAATTATATGTTGATTAAATTTTTAATATTTTGATTTTTAATCATATATTTATAATTTTGAAGTTATTATATACATGTTTAGTTGAAAAGACTTTTAATACTTTTTATAAAAAATAATTTAAAAAGTAATGAAATTTATTAATATTGATGAGATTATATTCAAAGATATAAATTATAAATAATTTAAATATATTTATAATTATATATTAATGTATATAACTTTTTAATAATATTATAATTTCTTTATGATATTATAAATAATAAGATATATTTTAATGTATTATTCTTATATAATTTTAAAATAATTTATATTATTTTATTTCATGTATTATGTTTTTAATAGTAGTACTATCATTTGTTTAATGTTATTTTAAATAGTTATTATTGGATTTGAATTGTGATGAGAAGAACAATGACAACACAATTTAATCATCACAATATGTCAATGGGTGCTACAAATATTACAACATTATTTTAAAAACATTATGATAATATATCAAAACCAACTACAAGTCATTGCTTGTTAGATTTTCTATTTAATCATTTTAATGATAAAGAGTGTGACCGATACTCTTCATTATTTCTATCATTAACATAACTTGTAGGGCTGGCTTAAGTAGGGGAAGAGCATCAATAGATAACATAGTTCCAATAACTGTCACCTTATTGTCATGTTGATCCCCCAATAACCGTCATAGTGAAAACACCATTAATAAATTTGTTTTGTACCAATAGTTGATCATTTTTTGTAATTAATTGGTCCATTTGTACACAACTATTAGAACATTTGTCCCATTTGTGTACCACTATTGGAACATTTGTGCACCACTATTGGGACATTTGTCAACAAGTACTAGCGATTTTGAGTTGGTTACTCGAACATCTTTAGTTAGGTGTCAGGCAACACTTTGAAATGTGTACTTTTTGACCTTTGTGCGTATAATTGATTCCACAGCGTGCATCATTACTACCTAGAAGCCAGACCAATAGCTATAAGTAGTTAAGTTGCATACGAAGACAACTAAAAAAAAAAATCTGATGTATCGATTGAAATCTGTGGGCACACGAAATTAGCTATGACAACTACTGGTGCTCTTCCCCTAACACACACTAAGCTCTGACGAATCAATTTTTTTTTTTGCCTTTCCCATTTCCGTTCTGTTTTGTAACAGTGGCTTGCGCTATTTGTCCTACAGTAGTATCACATCATTTGTTAGTACTCATCCTGTGACAATGCGACAGTGCCCAGACATCAATACTATCCGCAGTTTCATGATATCATGCCAAGTTTAAAATTCATTCCTGCCCAATCCATCAAAACTGCGCCTATCTTCCATTTGCGCAGAGGATTTTACAAGATAGGATTTTTGCTTTCACATACGGAGGAAGCGCATTTTATCAGAAAATCTTAAATGAGAAGTTGGTCTATAGCGTATATTGCTTATGCCTCTCCATTTATTTCCACTGATGAGCAAGTAACTGTATATGTTGGCAACCATTCTAGTTACTGCCATGAATGCTTATGCAAAACAAACATAAATGAGGTATATCCATAAGCATCGATTTTATAAAGCTTTTTATTAGATCACACTTTTGAAATGATTAATATTGTGCAGAGGCTATGGGTTTTGGAGCCATGATCACAAGGAGGTGAAACACTTTCATTCAACTCAATTTTGAAGTCGTAATTGGTTGTCTTACATTTACATGCCTACATGCCTAGCAAGTTGTTTCCACCTCTCCTACAATTTCATGTATCTTAAATAAATAGAACCCATTCTAAGAGGTATATTCTATTGTTTTCAGTGCACAAGAGCTCATCTTTAGTACATCACATGCCTTATGCTTCATGTGCCTTGTAATTCATTTATCACCTAGTGAGAAGATCATTACCACTTTCTATATAGAGGAATCTTCTTTGATTGTTGACATTGAGGTTTACTTTGTATTGCTCCTACTTGTGCTATAGAAGCTACTTGATGCATATTTTTCCTTTCTTTGTAGTTATCCATGGAGAATGCATGATAAAGAATGAACCTATATAACAAAATCTTGTAGGATCCATCACTTTATACAAACACTATTATGTATTCTTTTGTATTTGAATAATTTCTTTGCATGCATCTTTGTGAGTGTTACATACCTTGAGGTGTACAATCATTAAGGAATTCACATACACCTCAAAATGGCACATGGGTACATTGTAATGGTAAAAAATTTATATCCATGTCAATGCCCATTTAAATTTGTCTATCTATTGATGGCTTGTAAATAGGGTCACACCAAATATTTAGTTCACATAGAGAATTTTTTTCATAAAGTTGTGATTTCATACCAAGAAGAAAAAATGCTTTGATAATATAGAAAAACATCCCGTCATGTATATATTTAGTGTAAGGATAATGGTGAAGTTCTAAATAAAATCAATAAGAACCTACTATGCAAGAGTTTGAGATATGAAACTTTGTTAACAAACCTTAGTGAAGCTCCTAGGTTGAGTAAACAATAGTAAAAAGTGATGAAGGTGGTGATGACTCTAATGTACGTGGTGGAAATGAATGATGTCAAGCTAATGATTAAATGTTGTTTATGTTTGATAAAAGTATATGTATTATTATAAATGACATATGCCTTTGTGATGACATTTAATTGTGAAATTAATAATGAAGGCCACTTCATTTGTTGTTGATGCCTTATTATACTAGATTAGGATTGATGACTAATTTATGTGAGAAGAGGAATTATTTTGTTATTTTTATACTCTTTCAATGTGTGATCCTTATATTTCAAACTCTCAAAATGATGTATTTATATATGCAACTCTTATGCAAAAATTGTCTTCACAAATAAATTTCCATATATAGTTGTTAATGCATTTGACTATCTTTCAATCTTGATTTTCTTCTAGGAAGTTATCAAGGTGCATATATATACTTGGGAGAAAAAGAGAATTCTATATGAAGAAATTTGATTCTTCATATGACCACACATTAAAGAACTATATAGGAGTGACAATAAAATAGAAAGTGAAAATATTAATGGCTTAGTGAAGGAATAGTTTGCACCATCTTAGATATGAAATTGAAAGATGACAAATACCTAAAGAAGACTCGGAAGATAGAATATGATATTGTTGCACGTTGGAGCTAGTGGAGATGTAATGATACCACATCATGGATAGTAGAGCCAATTATATTGAGATTTTGAATGTTGGCTCCATGAATGTCCTATTTAAAGAAGAAATGATAACAAAAATTATAGATTATCCAATAAATATCCATAGTAAAGAAACCAAGATCTAAAAGAAAAGTGAGATCACTAGGCATTGTGAGGTTCATTTGCTTGTTTAGGATTTTGTGCTTATTACCTATGGTTGATTATCCAATGGTTCCATAGAATGTTTGTCCTTGTGGGCATTATTAAAAATCTTGATTCAATCAGTTGATGGTTTAAACTTTTTTTTTGTACTTGATTTGTTTATTTAGTTGAAGCATTCTATAGTTTTTAAAATAGTAGGAAATCAATGAATGAAACCATATGTGCTTTATCATGTATATAACTAGATATGAATACTAATCTAATAAATAGTATGAGAGTTATGACACACATTAACCTAATTCATCATAAAAAAATTCATTGTGATTTAATCTCATTGCATGCAAAAGAATGGTACCTAAATATAGCTATGAATATGCTAGCATGAGGGAAGAAATAAGAATACATCCAAAAGTTTTCTAATCATTGTATTAAATTTATTAATTTCTCATTCTCATCAATAAGTCCCTTTTTTTTAAACATATAAAAACTAAAGATTCTTTGGGTTGGTATGAAAAAGGATTGAGTATGTGAGTGCATGTTCAATAGTTGGCATATTTTATTAATAAAATATATTGTTCTTATTATTATTTAGATATAAAGAATCAATAAATATATAACAAAGAGTCAATCATAATTTAACATAATATATTCATTGATATACAAAAGATGTGTATAGTTATCTATCGTCTTATAAATATGCAAACAATAATAGTCAAAACTTAGCTCCCCATGAAACATAAGACAATTTAATGCATTGCAAATAAAGATATATAGTAAAATATTATGTTTAAAAAAAAAAAATTGTGTTAAGTTTGCACAATCTTACAACTGTTTTATTCAAATGTTTAAACATTGTTGTTAGCTTATATATATACTTGATAATATAAATAATATATAAATGTGCAACTTCTAATCCTAAAATAAATAGAAATAAATTGAATGAGAAATGTATGTTCCCATCTTGTCATAGTTAAAAATATTCTTCTAACAAATGAATCACTTTCTTCCAAGTAATGTTCAATTAAGGCCCTCTTTGGTGACCTCAACTACTTTCTAGTCAAGTAGTTGTAAGAATGAAATATGTAAGGTTCACCATTTTATGCATAAATTTATATTTGATACATATTTCGCATATGTCATTCAAATGTTAACACCAAATTTTTTAAATTGGCTCCCTTTCAATGTGCACCAACCCCTCTCAACCAATATAATTAAGTCTATGGATCAGTCAAATTTAAAATTAGAAGGAATTTTTTATATAAATTTAAAAACAAGAAAGCAATTATATGAAATCTATGATAATAGTGATTCTATT
This sequence comes from Cryptomeria japonica, assembly GCF_030272615.1. Classification (NCBI taxonomy): domain Eukaryota; kingdom Viridiplantae; phylum Streptophyta; class Pinopsida; order Cupressales; family Cupressaceae; genus Cryptomeria; species Cryptomeria japonica. Next base: position 211,120,163 of record NC_081410.1, on the reverse strand, counting down.
TACCTTGTTAATTTTCCTTTTCTTTATGCATTTTATTAGTTAAACAATAATTTCACAAAACATTATATTTCAATAATATGTATATCTATGAAGTAAATGAGTAAAGATAATTGGGACATTGTAGTGCTTACCTTTTAAAGTTATGGATTGTTGTTGTTTAACCCTATATTTTAGACATCTTGAAGTATCTTTGTCATAAAGGCTATCATTGTTTACTCTATATAATCTTTATTATAATTGAATTGAAAATTCCACATAACAAGTCAATCCAAGGATAATAAAAATACTTATTGATTGTCTAATCAATAATTAATTGAAGTGGGGTGTTGATTTATTTTCTTTTTCATAATAATATTGTTTCTAGAAAGAAATAGTCCTAAATCATGCCTTGATGAAGGTTGTGGCATTTGTAATTGATGTTTGCCCATGTGATTTGTACATGATGATGTGCCAATTTTGATTGAGTACGAGTTAATGTTTTCCCATCACAGATTCACAAGCCATAGCAAGATGTTTCATGGTCCAGAATATGATTGGTGATAGTATTGATAAGGTGTGGGCATCCTTGCAAAATATTGGATTAGGTTATATAGACTGTATTAGTGTTGATGGATTATTATTATGATGTACATAATGAATTCTCTAATTTGACAAATATTTTAATTACTGCATCATAAATTTTCTATATGATTATATTTATACTTTGTTTTGGATGTATTGATACCTATTCTAGCTTTATAGTGATTTGGTGTCAAATAAGGAAATGCAATACTCTCTTTCTTTGAAGGAGAGTTATAATTTCTGATAGACATTTTTGGGTTAATATAATTTAATCATATGAATGATATGATAATTTTAATTCTACTACTTGTAGTTAGGTGACGATATTGTATTTAGTGAGGTTGATTCTTGATTTTGCATTCATAATTTTAGGTACATCTCTTGTAGTAGCTATGTATTGAAAATATCTTTGAAGGTCCTAGCAATTACCACCATTTTTTACTTGTCTTTTTAAAGTGAATGCTTCATAGGTCCTTTGGTTGTTGATGTTCTTGATTGGTCATTCTCTTATCTTGTAGTAGGTCCTGTAGCTATTTTTACTATAACCAGTGTCACAAGTTTTACTAGTATTTTTGGATGGAGCAACAACTTCCATTTATGTGATGGTAAGTATTTCTTTTGACTTTTGAAAAGCATATATGTAATTCAATTTTGAATTGTTATTCATAATTTTCACATATTGGTCATTCTACAAGATCTCTTCACTATTTGTTGAAATTTTATTATATTTAATAAAGTTGATATGCTTATTTAGTTTTTAACCACTTATGTACAAGTTTCTACATAAGCAATTGAAACTACAAACATTTTTTTCTTTCTAATCTTTGCTTGAGTTTTTTGGTGAGGTTTAAAGAAAGAATGGGGATTGGATGCAGGGGTTTTTATTTCTGCGAGGCATAAGGGAATGTGTACAATGTCAACAATTATGAAACTAATTTTTGGTTATTGATTGTTTGATCAAGTCCTTAAAGAATGTGTATGGATTGCGTTGTGGCAATTTGTAGTTGACATAGAGAAAATTGTGAACTATTAAAAGAGCTTATTTTTAGCTCTCATGTTTACATCTTCATGAATGAGTAGGGGTTTGTAATTTCAGATGGACAAATTAAAAATAATTATAGAGCTTAGTTTCAGCTATGATTTGGTTTAGACCTTCAAGAATGTGTATGATTTGGATTGTGATTGCATGATGTTTAAACATATAATGTGTATTGGACTTATTTTCTTAATCATATTCAATTATTTTCTATTTTATTAAGGTCTTACATAATGTATGTAGGTCAAATTTTGATAATCTGCATGACAAACGTGAATAATCTTATAGAAGATTTAATAATCTATCTAAAGTCTCCCTATATATCACATTCTTCTTAAAAATATCCAGTAAATTTTATATAATTTTTTAAAAATATATAAGCTTAATTTAAACAACCAAAAAAAAAGGGATTAAGAGATTCTCTTAAGAAAAGAAAAAACGGCTTCAATACAAAAGAAAAGGAGGCACTATAACTGTGATAAAAGCACCACCTAGTCGAGATTTTGCATCGACTTAAACTTTGAGCTATCAAAAAATAGTTGATCTGCAGAATACTCCAATCAAACAATCATTAGCAAATTTATCTTTGGGCTGAACACAATGAGAGTTTGTTACCCTCTCGCAATTTGTTTATGTGAAATTTATCTTCCTATCCAATGCTGGGTGTCCAAGAACACTCTTTTTTTTAAATTATCTGTACAAATGGAAGATAGTTTTAAGTGCAGTTTTGATGGATTGGCGAGAATGAATTTTAAACTTAGCATGATATCATGATACTGCGGATGATATAAATTCTTATCCCCAACACCATATAATCCAACAATAATAAAGATGATCTCTTTTGGCCTTCATACATTATTTAAGCAGTGCACCAACTTTGGCACCATGATGATATAAAAAAAGATGAATCAAAATTGTAGTCAACAATCCTATATGTTTTTATAACTATTAATTGTCGTTTACAGAAAAAATAGAATGATTCAGTAGTCAACAAATTGTAATGGGATAACTCAATACCAATCTAAATCCGAATTTTTTCTTTATAATATACTAAATAAATAAAAAATCTTGTTTATTATGATCCTGTCTAGCAGAAAGCAAATCAAAACAAAATAAAGTTGTTTTCTTATTAAGAATTATATGAATTAAGATGATATAAGTAAATAGATGGGAAAAAAAACATGTATTTATTGTTTTTTTAAATATTGAAACGATGTATTTAAAATTAATAAAAGAAGGCAATTATTGTCTAGTTGTTCACGAAGTATAGCTATGGTCAGTTTGTAATTGTTAAAATATATATGTAATAAAGATATTAATACTTCTCCAGAATGTAATATTATGGAAAAAAATCATAATTATAGAATAATTTAATTAATTTAATTTAGATTGTTATATTTTTTTAAATAATTGTAAATCTTTGTAAAAATAAAATTTGCAAAAGAATGAATTTCATATGATTAATTATTTATTGCAAAGAAGAATGATAATTTATTAAAAAACTTAAGCACAGAATAATTTAACAATTAAATTATGATTTAAATTATAAGTTTTTTTTTTTTAATATATATATATATATATATATATATATATATATATATATATATATATATATATATATATATATATATAAGAAGAATTAGGAACGATAAATTAAGAAAGAAATAAGAGGTATTTAATTATTTTATATATGATATTGATGTTGTCTTTATTGTTGAACTTTCTATATGTTACAAGAGAAATAAAGTTATGCTTTGATTAAATAACATTGAAATAATAGAAAAGATCTAACATAGATTTTTTTACTTTGTGGATTGTGTCGCATCAAACTATTTGATCTTGGTTGTGGATGTATAGCATAGTCTTTTCCTATGTGTGTAGTCATGTTTTGTAACATGTTATATGTAAAACATGTATCCACTTGTTTTTATTAAAGAGTCAAATGGGTTTTGAAGGGACCTGAAACTCTATATACAAAATATTGTCTTCGAGAAAATATTAGTAGAATAGAACTAAACTTGCAGCCAACAAAAATATAGAGAAAACAAACAAGACAACAAACAAGGCACTAGGCCAAGACAAGAAGAAACACAATAAAAAGGTTACTTAAGGTTCTTTAAAGCTTCAACCGCCTCAGCCTCACACTTAGATGCCTCTTGAGAAAGCTTCTTGATTTCCTACAAGTCCTTTAATGCAAAAATCTTCTTGATATGGCCCCTAGTATGGGTACAAGGTCCTTTTCCCTCTTGAGCCCCAGTATGATTTCTTTTGTCCTCTAGGTCTCTGAACTAAGGAAACCTTGATACAACATTTCAAATTTTTCCACTACCATCTTCATACCACTTGTAGACCCTTTAATCACATTATGGCTAAAATTGACTAGCTTGACCAGGTTGGCATTGATATCCTCCATTTTCATTTCCAAAGCCACAATACGCCCTTCATAATTAGATTTCAAACTGGCCACATCCATCACGACCTTTTGAAGAGATGAAACCACATTTTTGTCTTCTTTATCAACATAAAATTCACCATGCTCAACACCCTTAACTAGCCTAGCTTGAATTGACTTGATCTTGAGGCTCATTTGTTTGACTTCATGGAAGTGTCATTTATACATCTTAAAGGTTTCCACCACTACATCCTAGCGATTCCTAGGACATCATCATGGTTTTCCTTATCCAAATTGAGGTGGGGAGAATTAGTGTTCAATTGATGTAGAAATGGAAATCTATCACCTCTATCCTTAAGAACCTCCTTAAAATCCCTTGAACGAGAGAAATGATGATTACTTTGTTCCTCCAAGTCATAGGAAATAATGGGGACCTTATTCTTTTGGCCTCGCTTTATAATTCTACTAGTGCTTGAATTATCCCTTTTGTTTCCAACCGTAACCTTAGAGTTCTCTTTGGTATCCTGTCCCTCATCCTCCAAAACAACAAATTTTGAATCCTTATATCCTGGTAGGGTCAAATCCTCAAAGAGCTTAGGTTCACTCTTAGAAAGGGTCGGAAAATATTTTTTATGTTTCATGATGAGCATACACGTATTCATTTTTTTTTAAAGGAAAAAATAGCTTTTGAAGGGGTCTTGAAACCCAAAGAACAAGGAGCTATAAATAGATAACAAACAACCAACCCATGGCTCAACAACATAAAAAAAGAGTAACAAGGAAAATACCTATAGAACAAACCAAAACAAAGAAAGAAAGAAAACATTTAGAACTAACATAGATTCTTGAAATCTCTAAGACTTCATCTTCCGTCTAGTCAAAGTTTTGATACAAGTTCCTCAAGTTTTGTAGTTCAAGTGTTGCTTTCTCCCTAGTCTTCTTGAGATGCCCATGCATTCGTGTTGATGGACCACCATTGTTATCCTTTTCCTATATACCCTTCTCAGCTAAATCAAGATCAATTGCAATATTATCCCCAGACTTTAAAGCTTGCACATTCTACTAGTGATTAACAAGAATTTTAATTCCTTCCTTGCTATTATGAATGGTTCTATAGCTTATTTTAACAAAAAATTTTAGGTTATCATCAATTCTCTTCATTTTTTCTTGAAGGACCCCCAACCTACCTTCATAGGTTATCTTCAAGTGAGAAACATCTTTAGCAACATTCTCAAGGATGAAGAGTATTCTAGTATTTTTCTCATCAGAAATTAGATTGCCATCACCAACCCTTGAGGTAGATTGACCACCACCATGCTCCAATGTAGCCATTTTATTCTTAATGGACTAGATATTAATGTTAACCTAATTCATTTATGAAAACCATTTATAAATTTTGAATTGATCAATTTTCACATCTTTTGCAATACTAAGAAGATCAAAAGGATTCTCAAGGTCACTCCCAAGAAAAGGCCATTTTTTTTATAGGCCCCTAGGGAAGGTAGGGAGAGTATATTTCTCCTCCTCAACTCAATATGACAATGGATGTGAAGGGGCCACTCCCAAGGAGCCGTCCCCTATACACACTAAATTTCCCACTCATGAATTATGGTTATCCCTTGTCTCCTCAACCCTTGAATCCTCTTCCTCTAGACTAGGAGTAACATGCCCAACTTTCTTCCTTTTGATTAATCTTCCTTTATTGTCCCTAAGGAGTAAATTACCTTTCTTCTACTCAGATGACACATTATCCTTTTTATACTTAGAGGAAGCACTCTCCTCTGTTTCCCAGTCCTCGTCTACAAAATGGTCTTCTCCATCTCCATTTCATCCTCAAAGCTTGTAATCACCAAATGCAAAGGGGTATTATCATGTATTTTATCCTTAGTGGGTGATGGGAGGGCTTTAAAATGTTCCATAATCAGAAGGACCAAACCCTCATGAAGAACAAGGTTTCAATCAATCTTGTTGTGTTCCTTAATACTAGCTTCCAAGGATGACAAGAGTTAGAAAGGAAAAGAAGCCATAATCTTGTTTCTAAAATTATTGAGAAATGAGAAATGGTATCCATACATAGTGGTAAACCACCCATTCAAAGTAAAGTACCGTACATTAAGACTTTAAGCAACCCACTAAGAGGGGTTTTAGGGACTTTACCTAGTAGCCACCATTTGATTTCTTGACTAGATTCAACCCCTCCTTAAATTTCAATTTTTTTTACCACGGTGTCAGAAGATTTTTTGTCCCTAAAAAACTTCTTTCCCTTCATAGATAACCCAGTAACCTTGAAAATCAGCTCCTTCGTGACATCCATGCATTTGTTGCTAATGCTAACCTTATGCTTCTTCCACCCTTTACAAAAGAGCTTAGCTACCTTTGGGTCATGGCCATGAAGATGCTCTAGATAAGACATAAAGCCACCCTTAACTAGAACCCATCAAATTTCCCTTTTTATAGATATCATCACTAGAAATGGGTTCCTATTGATGCCTATCATGACCCATGTTGGACCCCAAACACAAAATTGTAGAGAAAGGTCTACCCCACAGTCAACCACCCAACTGCACAATCACAATCAAAGCCACCAAAGCCACTCTACAACTCAAAAACAATTTGAAAAATTAGAAACTCGTATCTAAAATTTCCCACAATCCATGTAGTAATAATTAATTGGCATGCTCCAAGGATTAAAAATCCAGCTAAAATCATTAAAGCATCTAGAATAATCAAGAAAGGAAAGGGAAATAGAAATGATCACCCATGTAGGCCAAAATAAGTTAACTACCATGGATCCTATCAATTTTAATAATATCATAGATGTTAGGGGGAAGAGGGTCCATCCCATTCTACTAAAATTATTCTCTTGATGAGACACCAATGTTAGCAAAAGAATCAACAAGATAATTGCTTTCCCAAAAAATATGAGAAATAAAAAAAATATCAAAATCTTAGATAAGGTTTAAGGCATCCTTAATCATAGCTTCAATGAACCAACTCAAGGTATGATATACATTCAAATAATTTGATGTAGGAGCATCCTTGATTGATGAGCAATCTTGCATCAAACAAAAAAATATTTGTTTCTAGTTTTGTTTTTGTTCAGTTTTGTGTTGTAGTTTTGTGTTTCTTCCGGCACTCTCTAGAAGTTGTTCATTTTTTCATTGCAGATCAAATCTTTGGTTTGTATATTTGTTCTCATTCCTTATTATAGTTTTTCAGTTCATTTGGATCTTTTTTCGACAAGTTATCGCTTCCGGATCATCTATTTATTGGTTCCCAAAGCAGTTTTGAGCTTAACAATTAGTTGGATATTTCCTTCTCTTGCGGAGTATTTTCTTGGCTTGTGGATCTAATTGGTACCACACACAATGTTCCCAGCCCCTTGGTCAACCTTCCTTGGTGGTCCGCACTTCATTTATGTCCTTGGTGGAGGAGATCATCACGTTTTGGGTCTGACCTATTTTACACATTTCATTTTCCTGTCTTGGAGAATGTAATATTTTGTGGCAGATCTAGATGTGTTTTGGATGCTATATATATTGTTGTATTCGATCCTTTGGGAGATAGCGAAGATATATGTTGATTTAAATTCATGATTTGTAGTCAGAACACCTCTTGGAGGTCCGGATGGATTGTATTCTAGAATGATGGGGGCTTCACTTAGTGAGCTTGGGTTATATCATGTGCGTTCATGGCATACTAAGGAATCCCCTAATTTTTTAAAATATTGCCCTAAAATCCTTTTTTCACACCCCCTCCTATTACACGACCCAAATTAAAAACCCCCTATTTTCACTAGATATTGCATTTTTTTATAACCCGGATTAAAAATCCCCCTATTTCATGAGATAGGTAATATATTGAGCTCATTTTTCAAGATATTAAACCCCCCAATATGAATGCACATGATATAATATTGCCTAGCCAGTGAAGCCCCCATTTTGGGCATGTATTTTGTATAAGTCTTGTAAGCCTGCATGTTGCCAGCTAGTTTATAATGAATCTATGATATTGCAGTGTCTAATATTGCATTTTCTTCATTTCATGTTGTTGCTTCCATTGTGTTACTCATTCTACATGATTCAGATTGTTCTCTTTGAGGGTTCTCCAAACCATAGTTGTGTCAATGATGTTCAATGAATCACCCTCAATCCAAACTTTGTGGAAGCCAAATTCATGAGCTAATTTGATGGCATGGGAAGCAATATACGCCTCAACCATGTGGTCAGAATAGATACCCAAAGGGATGGCCTTAGCCAAAAGGAGCCTACCAAAATCATCTCTCAACCCACAACTAGCTACCCCATGATGCTCCTTAGTTTCCCCATCAAATTAACCTTAACCCAACTAGAGGAGAGAGTATACTATTTGACATTGGCTCTAGAAGATATAAACTTTCCCAAAAGTATGTATTTAAATCTAACCCCCGATTATTAGCAACCTATTGATCAGAATCAATGATGTACAAAAGAGACAAGGCAGAGTTCACCTCAATAACATCAATCTAAAATTTTTCCTTTAAAGACATGCAAATCTTGTGAGACGCCACCTTAGGAGAAAGAAGAGAATATCTAAAGATGTGATTGTTTCCATCCTTCCAAATCCCCTGAGCCACATGAATAAAAAAACATAGACCAAAGGAAAGCCAAAATCAAATTATGAAAAGGAGGGGACCATTGAGACCACATATCCCGAATAAAGGAAGGAAAAAACCCAATTCAGATTCTATTTTACCAAAATAATAGACCACACTTCCTTGGAAAAACAACATTGCATCAATAGAAAAATTATTGCCTTGAGCAAATGGATTTGAGTCTTGAAAATTTGAGAGAGGTTATTGTAGAGGGGCCATATGTGAACCTATAAGTTTAGATAATAAATTTATATGTGCCATATATTTTAAGAAACAATGTATCAAAGTTTGATAATTGTTTGCACTTAGGGCACTTAAAGAGAAAGTGTTGATAAGGTATGGCCCAAAATATTTCAGTATTCTAGGAAGAAAAATTGAACCATGCCTAGCATAAACCCACCCATTCAAATAGTGTTTCACTGACAGTTTTGTCCGCATGACACATGGAACAAAAATTAGGCTACCTTGAAACTTTTTATTGCATGTATATAGTAATTTTTGCATCAATAGAAACATTTATTCACTGAGAAAATAAGTTTGTTTCTTGAAAATTTGAGAGAGGTTATTGTAGACAGGCCTCACATGACCATGTATTTTTAGATTGTATATTTGTATGTGCCACAAATTCCAACAAACAACCCATCAAATTTTATCATTTTTTTGCATTTATGGCTCTTTTGAGAAAGCACTGGTAGGGTGTGGCTTGAAACATTAACACAAACTTGGGAGAAAAATAGGAGCATATCTAGTATAAATAAATCTACCTGAATGTTTTGATAGTGATGGTTTGGCCCCCCACGACCAATAAAACAAAAATTAAGCAACATTGCAACTTTTCATTGAACAAAATTGACACTTTTTGCAACATCTGAAAAAATTGTTACTAAGATTAACTAGACTGGGATCTTCAAAACTAATAGAGGTTATTATAGGGGGACCTCATTTGACTTAGGTTTAATTTTTTTTTCGTACATTTCATAAATTTTGAGAAACATCCCACCAAAGTTTGACAGTTTTTTACACTAAGGAATCTCAAGAGAAAGTGTCTGTAGAGTGTGGCTTGAAACGTTTAAGAAATTTGGGGAGTGAAGTAGGAGAATGTATATAATAAACCCACCTGCATGGACATCTTAGCACTGACGATTCATGCTCATGACGGAAAGAATCAAAGTTATGCAATATTACATCTTTTCATTTAACAAAATTGACATTTTTGTACAACATTTGAAAAATTTCTCCTGCAATCAACTAGATTGGAGTCTTCAAAATAGATAGTGTTTATTGAAGGGTAAACTCATGTGATCCTATAGTTTCAAACAAATCCTTCCTAGGTTCCACAATTTATGAGTAGCATTCCATTAAAATTTGATACTTTTTGCAATTAGAGCTCTTAAGAGAAAGCACTAGTAGGGTATGTCTTGGAATGTTCAAGAAATATGGGAGATGATCATTCCTAGCACAAACTTACATACTCATATGCATTGGAGTTGACATTTCATGGCCATAGTTCAAAAAAATGAAATTTATGCAATAAATTATGACTTTTGATTGAACAAAATGGACACTTTTTGCAACATTTAAGACGTTTTTGTTGCAATCAATCAGAATGGAGTCTTAAAAAAATGAAAGATGTTATTGTAGGAGACCTCATGTGAGACCGTAGGTTGAGACCAAACTTTCCTAAGTTCCATGAGCTACAAGAAACATCTTGTCAAAGTTTTGATAACTTTTTGAACTTGGGGCACTTAGGAGAATGTGCCAATACGATGTAGCCTACAACATTTGAGTGAGTTGGGAAGAAAAATAGGAGAATTAATAGCATAAGATTGCCCACATGAACATGTTGGAATTGATGGTTCACACCCATAACAAAAATAATGAAAGTTATGCAATATTGCAATTTTTCATTAAACAAAATTAACACATTTTGTAATTTTTACTATGGAAGAATTGGTAATGAATGTAGGAAAAACATACTATAATCACCAAGGACTTATGGTCCTCATTTATGATCATCTAAAGGCCAGTAAAATCAATCGAATGCAGCTCTCTGTGGATTCAGAAGAAGAAATGTCTGATTCTGATTTCTCGGAGGAGGAGGATTCAGATAATGATTCCTCGACTGATAATGAGGAAAGCTCTGACGACTCAGAGTATGAGAGGAGCAAGAAGAGGAAATCAAGACCCTCTTCTTCTAAGAGCAAAAAACCCCAAAGAAAACCCTTGATTAGTATTTCTTCAGAAGAAGAGGACTCTGATTTCCCTGAGGAGAAGAAGAACCCTAAGGGAGTGCTGAAGGAAAAAAGTAAAAACCAAGCCCAACCCAGGAAGAAGCAAAAGAAAATAGAGGAGACTGGCAAAGATCCGAAGGACACGGGCAAGGAACTGGAAGAGGACAAGCAAACAAGAACCTTGGAAGCTGAACAAAGCCTGGAGATGGAGACTATGGAAGAGACCCTCAGGGCCGCTGACACTATTTTTGCCTTCCATATTGCTAAAGATGAACAAATAACCCCTGGTAAAGTTACTCCTCCTCCTAGTCCTCACCCCAAGGCCTTGAAGGGTTTTATGAAAACCATTGAATGACTTATTGATGGGAATAAGAATACTATGGATGAATACAAAAAACTCTGCAACAAAGTCATGATCCTGGAGACCATTAACATTGGAGAGGGGAACACTATGGCCGATTATATTGAAGATTTGAAGAACACAATTGCCAAAGTGGAAGACATCAGAGATGCCTTTAATCACTAGTTTGAGAAAATTGAAAAGGAGATACAAGATAGAAAAACCCTAGAGGGAACTAGCGGAAAAACGCTCTCAGATACAGTTGCCAAAGTGGACAAGATAGAGGAGTGCCTCAAGAACATTGTGAAGCAGAGTCTCAGCATTCTGAAAATCTTAGCCAACAACACCCATACCCTCATCAGTAAGCTCGATGATGAAAAGGAAACCCAGGAAATTGACCTGGATGTAGAAGGAACCAGGGAAGCCCAAGGTCCCAGAACTCGCACCCATGGAAAGAGGAAGGAAAATAAAGTGAATAAGGACTTGGAGGAGCTAAAAGCAGTTGGGGTGACCTATGATGAGCTGGTGACTAAGGCAGAGGATTTGCTGAAGAAAATTACTATGTAGTGTCTCCTTGGGTTCTTTGTTGTTTTTTGTTGTTTAGCTATTTTTTCTGTTCACTGGTTTTTTGGACCAGTCGCTTTGTATGAGGACTCCATTTTCTCATCTTTTTATTTAACTATGTTGTAATGGTTTCGGGTCCTTAAAACCTATTTTTCAATCAATTAGAACATACTATAATTAGGAGAGTCCTATTAAATTTAGGACATCCCTAATAAATTGAGGTCATTTGTTAAGAACCTAGGTTAGTCCTAAGAAATATAGGGCAGTCCTAAAAAGTGTAAGATAGTCCTAATGAACCTAGGAAAATCTTAATGGGCATTAAACACTTGCATTGTTTCAGACTTGATGTAATTTTATATTAAAAATTTTGAAAACCCTCAAATGATTTATATATATTTTTAAAAGTAGCTTTATCCATTGTTCATGATAGTAAATAAGCTTGACAAATAACTTGGATAATGTTATAAACATAAAAAACAGATATAGAAATCATAAATGTGCTCCATTTCTTTAGGTGTCTTGTTACTTCTAAAAACTTGAGGGGTCTCTTTCTTATGCCTTGAGATAAGTATTATCATGCCCATAGGTTCTCCTCGGATTGTGACAAAATAACAAGTACAAGAATAAATAGTAAGGAAATTATTTTGACCAAGCCAAGGAGATATATTAGCAAGGGAAAGAGAAGACACAACTCAATTAAAATATGAGTATAACATGCATGTTGAATAGTTGTATTAATAGTGACCTATAGCCATGAATCTTGACATTGACAACTATGCAAAGTGTGAAAAAAAAAAAAATAGGTTTCATGAACTAGTAATTGAGAAGGATAACCAATAGAGTTAGGTGTATTGCATAGTTGAGAGGTGAAGGGTTACATAATGACATTTTAAAGAATCAAAAGACAATGCAAGATATGATAAGAAGATGTAATACGATGTAGTACCCCTCCCTCGATCAAAATTTTTTGATACTTATTCACCATGGTTGACTTTCTAGTGGTTTTGTGGTTACACTATGTGGTGATGCTTTTATTCAGATAGTATGCTATTATGGACTATGTTTTGATGTGTGATTCAATGAATGTTGATTATACATTATTCCTTATGAATGCTTAGATGTTAATTTTATTATCTGTTATTGACCATGGACTAGCACATTTCCCATTTTTTATGAGTTGCATTATGTATCCATTTTCATGGTGTGGAGTTTGTATGGGGTGTGGGGAGATGATTTTTTGTCACTCACTTTAGTGAGACATGAAAAGTCACGATTTTCCTTCACCAATGTGTTTACCGTGTTTGTATATATATGTGTATATGTGTGTGTGTGTGTGTGTGCGTGCGCGCGCATGATTCGGCAATGCAAGAATTGCAGGTGCAAGGTACTGACTTCACTTGGCTCCATAGGTCTGAGCGTATAGGTAATTAACCCAATGGAAGTGGAGGAGATAGTCTTAAGGCCCTCAATATCATCCCTAGCCTTGCTCGATAGTGAGCATTGTCAGTCTTTTGTCAACCTTTCCTATGTTGGTATGCGAGTCAAGTCTGTACAGGAATCATGGTTCCAGCCACCAAAATCCAAATCCAATCTTCTGGAGTCTAAAACTGCATGTCCATTTTTTAGATGAGTTTGTGTGTTATGTGTTTTGTGACTTTATTAATTTTCTTCTAGTGTTATTTAATGTGAAATTAATTATTAATACCTTATGGTTATTAACAATTAATGTGTATTGAATTTATAAATTAAATTAAGGATAAATTAATATGGACACCTTTTTATTTTTAAATAAATAAATCAAGCATTCTAGGTTGATTGATTAAATTAATTATTTTAGTATATATCATATTGTAGATTTATATTGTGTCAAGTGTTTATTTGAGAAAAGTTATTTCAACTTTTTAAAAAACTTAAAATATCTAAATGACTTTTATTTGTGTGTGAGGAAATTTGGATTTTTAAATTTAAAATTATTAAGGTTCTTAAAATTGAAAGAAAGAAAATCAATTTTAATTTTCATAAGGAAAAGAATTTTTCCCTAAAAGATATTTTGGGTAAAATATTTTATATTTGCGGATTTTTCCAAAATAAGGAGTTGTTTCATTTTGGGAAAACTTCCTCTCTGTTGTTGAATGTGGATTTTTGCTGGAGGTGTTGAAGAAATGTTGAAGGGGTTTTAGTTGGAGAAAAGCTTTGGATTCATCTTGAATTTTCATTCTAGGAAAGCAATTAAAGATAGGGTTTTAAAATCTCTGTTATGGAATTTTAGTGTTGATTATGAAATCTTTGTGTTTTAAATGCATTCTTGTATTCATCATTTTATGGGAAAAATTTTTGCAACTTTAAATAACTTTTTGTTAAATCTAGGTTAGGAAATTTTTTCATTTTATGCTTTTGTTGTGCATAGGAAATGGCGAAACATAATCTCCCTGAGAAATTGTTTGTTCTGTTGTTTATAATCAACTATGTTATTTTGCCTAGTTCTATTTAATTTTTTGTATTTGAGTTATAGAAGAAAGAGAAATAAAAAATTTGTGTTTTTATTAAAATTGGGAGGGGCTGTGTTTTGTTTATTTTTGTTTTTATTAAAATTAGTTTTGTTAAAAAAAAAAAATTCTACATGTGTGGGGAGCCAATGTCTCGACCCACATTTTCGTGGGATGCACCCATAGTTGTGGGCCAGCGGACACATAGTCATGGGTATGTCTAAAATTATCTACTGTTGTTTTAGAATTTTTAAATTTATATTATTGAATATGGATTAGAATATTATATTATTTTTGAAAATTATTGAAGTAATTGATTTAAATCTGAATTTATAAATTATAGTGAAACTTGGTCAAATATGAACTTGATGGAAAAACAAAATCTATTTTCGAATGTAAATAATGGTTTGGGTTTCATATATGTTTTGGTTTCTTAAAATCAAGTCATCGTGCAAATTAATTGGTTATAAGTTTTTGATTAAGGAAAACCAGGTTTTAAGGGACCCGAAACCCGCTTACATTACGATAGATGAACAAGAAAGAAACAAGAGAAGATAAGACCAAGACAAAACAACTGCAAAAAACTAGCACAAAAACTAGTAGCTAGGACAAAAGGACAACAAAGAGCCAGCAAGAAACTGGCATCCAAAACCAAGCATTACAAGTCAAATGAAATTTTTTATAGACTCCTCAGCATTCTGAACCAAAAGCATCATGGCCTTAGTGGCTTCTCTTAGATCATTGTTCTCCTATTTCAGCTGAATATTGTTCTTTCTTGTCTCCATATCAGTGGTGGTCTGCCTAGTCCTTCGCCTAGAGATTTGATGAGTGGAGCTGGAGGTCGGTATATCTTCAATGATTACCAAATCCTTATCCTGATTTTTCCTCTCTAAGTGATCCACCAAGGCATTCATATTTTGTGAAGAAACTCTCAAGACCTCAAGACTATGGTTCATGAAGCTTTTCAAAGCCTTCTCAGTTTGAGCAACCCAAGTGATGATGTTATCGTTATCTGCCTCAGTCTTTTCTTTTACAATTCTTTAATAACATCCTCCAGATGTTTCAAATCCCCTTTTATCAAGTCTTTTTTTGACCAGTCTTGCATCTCAATTTCCTCCTCAGCTTCACTGGTTTCCACCTCCTCACTCTTTTTCCTCGGATTTGTTTCCTTAATCAAATTGTGTATCTTATTTTCCAGGTCCCTCTATTTTCTCTGAATGCTTGTTATGTTGTCAATAACCCACTTCTGGAGATTGAAAGACTCCAGTGTGCAATTTTGGGCAGTATTCAAAATAGTATTCGCCGAATCCCTACCCTACTCAGTGCTCACAGATTTAGGGTTGTCTTCCTCCATTTAGTTCGGGGTGAAATTCTTGCTATCCGAACCCATAGGGTTAGAATCAGGGTTTTCAGAATGTTTCTTTCCCTTTTGTGGTCTTGTCTCATGAGTAGACCGAATTCTGTTATGTTACCTCCAGTTGTTTAAACCTAGATGGTAGGGTTTGTGTGACCAAGTGTATTCTTCAGTTGTGTTTGAACTCCCTGTGTATGGTTGGCTTTTATGTTTTTCCTTGGAGTTCTTTTGCGTTTGAGTAGTGTCATAAGGAAGAGTGGCTTCCGAGTGGGGGTCGGGCCCAAAGTGGTTGACGGGATAATCCCCTCGGAAGTTGGATACTTAAGTGATAACCTAATAATGTATTAGGGAGTTTGGGTAGCTTAAACACTAATTAAGATTAATTTTACCCCACTCATGGTTGAGTGCTTGTACAAACTCAGGATGCAGTGGGAAGGCCTAGAATGGGAAAACCAACCACCTTGTCCTCATGAAAGGTTTTTTGGGTCCGCATAAGATTTGGATGGGGTTGGGGGTTTGGGAGAGGCTACGAGGATAATTGAGGATGGGGGTTGGGGCCTATGGAGGCTTGCCAAGATAACCATACCAATCTATGCAATGATACTTCACTATTGTGTAGTCTTGTTGATCTTACCTAGAGTATTATTGTGGATTATGTTAGATAGTTCAAATAATCGGAAGGCAACTAAGAGGGGGGGTGAATCAGTTGTCACAGATTACCGAAACCATTAGCAATTCAAAATTTAATACCAAAACCCAAACACATTAATACCATAATGCTTAATCTAAATACTGGAATAGCAGTTAAACCAATTAAGCATAAACAATAATCATAGAATAAATACCATCCACATGGTCCACCAAGATTTGTATGTTGAAAACCTGGTAAAGGGAAAACCCATGGTGGGAAGCCTACCCACATTCAGATAATACTTCATCAAAAGCTCTGCCAGTGAAACCCTTGTCAGAACCAAAAGCCAAGCTTCTAAGCAAACAAGATAACATCTGATCACTAGACCAAAACCAACTGATTGAATATGAGCATGAGTATCATGAATAAGCCAATTCCATAACCAAACTATACCGAAGCCTATCGGATCATGTCGGATCCAAATCAACCAGAAACCACTCAACCTATCAGGACTAGAAGGGTACTGATAAAGCATCCAAATAGCTAGTGTTGGCATCTATGACAAAACATAAATGAAACACATAATCAATTCCTCCAAATGGCCAACAATCTCCCCCTTTGGCATTTATGGCAACACTAGATGTGAAAAACATTTAAGTACCAAGAAATGCCAAACAAGTCTCCCCCAATGGAAGAAAACCAACAATCTCCCATATATAGATGTAGCAGTGAGGTTCTGAAATAAAGATATTGCTCCCCCTTTTACTTTTACTTTTTCTTTTTCTTTCTTTTTCTTTTTTACATCAATATCTCTCCTCCTTTGACATCAATGCCAGAAATCTGACAAAAATATCAAAGTAAAAACATAAACCTCTAAATCATAAAGTTGACTACTCCCCCTGAGTAGTAGCATCCCGCATCAATGCCAAAATGAATAGTATCTTTGATAATGCATACCAGACTGATGCCAAACCGCATCAATCAAGTCTCTACCAAAGGGGCTGAAACTCCCAATCTATCTCTCGAGTACTCAAATGATTCCTTAGGCAAAGGTTTAGTGAAAATATCTACAATCTTCTCTTTAGTGTTCACATAAACCAGTCTACCTTTTCCTTCAAAAAGTTATACTTGATATATATGTGCTTTGTCTTAGAATGAAATATCAAATTCTTTGATATATCAATAGCAGTAGAGGTATCATAGTGAATAACTACTAGTGCATCACAATTCACTTTTATATCCTTCAACATTTGCTTCATCCATAAAACTTGTGTACAATTAGTATCAGCAACAACATACTTAGCTTCAACAGTAGATAAAGAAGTACATGATTATTTCTTGTTGATCCATGAAACCAGCTTCTTTCCAAGAAAGAAAGCTCCACTAGAAGTACTTTTTCTGTCATCAACATCTCCAGCCCAATCAGCATCTGTATATGCACATAAAGTAAATTTACCATCCTTAGGGTACCACAAACCATATTCTGATGTACCTTACAAGTATCTAAAAATCTTTTTCACCGCAATCTCATGATTTTCTCTAGGATCACTCTTAAATCTTGAAACAATACAAGTAACATTCATAATGTTAGGCCTAGTCTGAGTGAAATAAAGAATACCTCCATTCATAGATTTGTATCTTGTAGGATTTACCAGTGCAAAAACATCTTTTCTTGCCAATTTCTCACTTGTAATCATAGAAGTACTTACCATTTTAGAATCTCCCATACCAAATTTCTTCAACAATTCCCTAGCATACTTAGTTTGACAAATAAAAATACCTTTGTCAGTCTGAGTGATCTACAAACCTAAGAAAAATTTCATCTCGCCAATCATAGACATCTCGAATTCTTTCTCCATATTCTTAGAAAATTCCATGCATAACTTATCATCACCTCCAAAAATTATGTCATCAACAAATACTTCAATAATTAGTATATCATCATTAGTAATTTTATAATATAAATTACTGTCAGCACTACCCTTAGTAAAACCAAGCTTCAAATGATATTTATCCAACCTTGCATACCAAGCTCTAGGTGCTTGTTTCAATCCATATAAAGATTTCCTTAACTTGCAGACCATATTTGTATCATCTGATAGTGAAAAACCATCAGGTTGGTCAATATAAACTTCCTCATCAAGATCCCCATTCAAAAATGCACATTTAACATCCATCTGATAAACCTTGTAGTTTTTATAAGTAGCATATGCAAGAAATGATCTTACAACTTCAATCCTAGCTATAGGTGCAAGAGTCTCTCCATAATCAATTCCTTCCTTCTGATAATGTCCTTTACAAACCAATCTAGCCTTGTTTCTTATAACTTGACCATCCTCATTCAATTTAATCCTAAAAACCCATTTAGTTCCAATAACATTCTTATTTTTAGGTCGAGGAACCAAAGTCCATGTGTTATTTTTCTCAATTTGATCTAATTCTTCTTCCATAGCTTTCAACCAATATTCATCTTTACATGCCTCAACTACTGATACCGGTTCAACTTGTGAAATTAAACATACCTCATTAGTTGCCAGTATTCTTTTTGTCATCACTCCATTATTCTTATCCCCAATGGTTTGATCTTCTAAATGATTCAATCTCACATACCTAAGAGTCCTCTGACTCTCTTTTCCTCTTCCCTAATCTTCTGTCATTGTAGAATTCTCTGATACTACCAGAGTAATTGGTTCAACACTCTGTTCTAGTAAAGGTGCTACTAGTTCAAATATAATCATTTTCATTGTTACTTCCTTCTCATAAACTCTGATTTAACTTCTATTTAGCTCATCCACTTTGACATTAGCACTCACCACAATTCTTTGCAATCTCTTGTTATAACATCTATATGCCTTGATTTCATTAGAATAACCAACAAATATGCCTTCATCACATCTAAGATCAAATTTGCCAATAGTATCATCTCTCCTAATATAACATTTACTACCAAATATTTTGAAAAATCTTATTGTAGGTGTATTGCCAAACCATAATGCATAAGGTGTCTTACCAGTTTCTCCTTTGATATTTACTCTATTGAATGTATAAAACATTGTGCTCAGTGCTTCTCTCCAGTAGATATGAGGTAGACTAGCCTCCATCATCATTGTTCTAGTAGCATCCAAGATAGTTTTTCTCTTCCTTTTCACAACTCCATTCTACTGAGGTGTTTGGGGAGCAAAAAATTGTCTTCTTATACCATGCTTCTCACAAAAGTTATTAAACTTACTGGATGTGAATGCTCCACCATGATCTCACCTCAAACATTTAATCTTCAATCCCATCTCAGTTTCCACTTTAGCCTTAAAGATTTTAAACTTTTCAAATGCCTCAAATTTCTCCTTTAGAAAACTAACCCACATCAGCCTTTTATGCCATAGACAACTCTCATCAATATGTGTAATCAAACAAGTCTTCTCACCAAAATTTAAATGAAATATGTTACCTTTTGTCTGTGTATCGGTTGCAATCTTCAATCCAGATCTATTAATGATTTTGCATTTTCCATCCTTGAACTGTAATTGAAATCCCTTATCCACTAATTGCCCTACACTCAAAAGATTATGCCTTAAACCTTCAATATGATAAACATTGTCAGTATTGTTCTTACCATCCAATGATATAGTTCATTTTTCTTTGATCATACATGCTTTGTCATCTCCAAATCTAACTAGACCGCCATCAAATTTTTGCAAAGATAGAAACTTCCCTTTATCTTCAGTCATATGATGTGAACAACCATTGTCAATTGCCCATTCATCCTTGTCCTGAATTTTAGCAGAAGTGCCTTCTCTTTAAATACATTCTCTTCTAGTGCCATATCATCTTCCTTGATAGCCAGGAATACCCATTCCTTCCCATTGTCGAAACCACTAGCAGAGTATTCTATCGATTCATCATCAAAATCAGTAATGCATTCCTCATCTGCTATGTAGCATGATTTGTCTTTGTTTTTCATGTACTCATACTTATTCTAATATCCAGGTTTAGGCTTAAAAGATCTTCTAACTCTTTCTTCAAAGCTTGAATTTCATTCAGGACATCTAGATGCAAAATGACCAATCTTATTACATGCAAAACATTTAAAAGGTGCCTTTCCTTCATACTTACTTCCTACCAGTCCTTTAGGTACTCTTCTAGAAAATAGTGCTTCATGTTTCTCAAACTCATCATCTTCTCTCTTCATATCCTCCAGTTCCTTTGCATATAAATCTTTCCAATCTTGCTTACCAGTTGCAGATGCAGATGCATGAAAAGTAGGTTCAATCCTCATAGCTCTAGAAGGTCCAAATTCTTCAAGCTCAAAAGAAGATAGTTTCCCAACCAAGGTATCTCTATTGACAGATGTATTAGCCATTATTCTCAACCCATTAATAGCAGTAGCCTTCATTTTGTAAGCTGGTGGTAGGGATCTCAGAACTTTAGAAATAATTTCATCTTCGCTCAGAGTTCCACCACAACATTGAATTCCCATGACAATCTCATTTACCCTTTCCATTAATGCAATAATCCTTTCATCTTCTTCCATTTTTTAGGTTTTCATATATCACCCAGTAACCATCAAGTTTAGAAATATTCATTGTAGGGTCACCTTCATTAAGAGTCTCCAACTTATCCCATATAGCCTTTCCAAATGATTTGTCGATTAATCACATTATTTGTTGATCAAAAAGTGCACACAAGAGGGCTTCTCTTCCTCTACAATCATTCTCAAGCTCCTTATCCAGGTTTGCCAAAGGAGGATTCCCAGATGCCAGATTATGAGGTGTGACACCATTTTGTGTGATCTCCCAAATCTCCTTGCCAAGACATCTTAGGTGAGTCCATCGGAATCTTCCATACTGTGTAATTTGTTCCATCAAGCCTAGGAATATCTCTCTAAAAGATAGCTCCAAAAGAACTGGATGAACTTGAACTATTTGTCACCATAGGGTCTTCCTCAAGCGGTTAAGATTTTTGCAGAGAGGACCAAAGCTCAGATACCACTTGTTAGATAGTTCAAATAACTGGAAGACGTTTGAGGGGGGGTGAATCAGTTATCACAGATTATCGAAACCATTAGCAATTAAAACTTTAATACCGAAACTCAAAACATTAATACCGGGATGCTTAAAATAAATACTAGAATAGCAGTTAAACCAATTAAACATAAACAATAATCACAAAATAAATACCATCCAGATGACACCAATATTTGTACGTGGAAAACCCGGTGAAGGGAAAAACCATGGTGGGAAGCCAACCCACATTGAAATAATACTTTTGTAGTAAGTATGTGAATTACAATTGAGGGGCCTATACTTGTAGGAAGGCCAAGAACCTAGAGTGCACTTCTCATCACAAAAGGAGTCTCACTGACTACAACAAAATCCAGACTACAATCCAGAGAAGTGTTGAACTGCAAAAGATAGCATCTCCTATGCCTAAGTATAGTTTTGGTTAAGCTCAATACCGGAGAACTAAATCCTCTTACATAAACCCAATTCAATCTCCAATGATCGACCAAATCCTCTTCCTAAATGATATTATATTACTCTCACATTACATATCCATTTCTCATTCCCATTACCATTATAATCTACAATGAAATCTTACATCATATATACAAACCCTCGACCATAAACAATTAGGTCGGCCACTAGACAATAAACCAGTTACATAATTACAAACATTGTTGGCCTTAGACAAAACAAATAGTATCCAACACATAAGACATCCCAAAGACGTATCGAGAGGTCCAATCCACACACTTCATTAAATCGGTCCATAACCTAGACCAACCAGGACCCAATATAGGTCCACACACTACAACAATGATCTCCATCTGCCAAGTCTCGAACATGATCACCAAGAGCATCCTGAAACTCCACTAGAAGTTGCACCAACACTACTTAGGCAATTTATCAAAGATCTTCATCAAAAGCTCTGTCAGTGAAACCCTTGCTGGAACCAAAAGCTAGGCTTCTAAGCAAACAGGATAGCATCCGATCAGTAGACCAAAACCAACTAACTAAACATGAGCATGAGTATCATGTGTTGTTCACCAAAAGTGATAACCCAAGAACACCTGCAATTGATCTATGAA
Source organism: Cryptomeria japonica (assembly GCF_030272615.1). Taxonomy (NCBI): domain Eukaryota; kingdom Viridiplantae; phylum Streptophyta; class Pinopsida; order Cupressales; family Cupressaceae; genus Cryptomeria; species Cryptomeria japonica. The sequence continues at coordinate 211,097,850 of NC_081410.1, read as the reverse complement.
GTAGCCAATTCAATCTATGAAGAACCTCAGGGCTTGGACAACATGACAAGGATATGAATCCTTCTACTCTTCAGGCTCTGCAAAACCTAGGTGGGTATACCTTTGATGCTTAGAATTAAACCTATTACACACCTATGATAGCATCAACATAAACAGATAGATCTCACCAGGGCTCCAAAACAAGTAGTTTGTTGCAGATGGGCTAAATCTACACATAAAACTCAACTATGCTTGAGCATAAGATAGATGAAACATTTCAAAATATAACATAAACTAAAGATATTCTGATTGGATTTTAAATTTGTTTGAGAACCCCCTTAATTGCAAGATTAGTGCCTTATCCAAGGGCAACAGAGTCATGCATCAAACTACAAGTGAAATCTTCGATTGCAAATCCATCTTCATTATTAAATATTCATGCATTAATACCTTTCATAAATGCATTACTAAGATCATTCACAAAATCATCAGATCTTGAAACTATATTTCATTATTCATGATTTATTACAGAATTTAAATCCTTCCTTGAAGAATCCCTACAAACAATCATAACTATCTCCTTGAGATAACAAATTTCATCCTCCTTGAGGATCTGATTTGATAAAATGAAAATACAAATCTAGAGACAATCCTGTGTGAATTTATGTATGCCTTACATACGCAAGAACCTACAACTAAGAACACCTATAGCAAGAATTGAACTCCATTACTGAAAGAAAAGCCCTGCCCTGTACAATCTTGAAGAAAACTCAGAATTGGAAGCCATGAAAATATGAAGCCATTCTCCAAATTTCTGGAACCCCTACAAAATGAGAAGAATTGAGAATAAGAAGAGGATGGAAAGATAAGATCTACAACCGACATTGCCAAGTGTCTATTTTCTCTAATTGAAATTATTTACCTTCTTCTTTCCCATAGAAACTTCTCTCGAAATATCCCATATTTGTTAAAATTCACTACTTGATCGAATTTCTCACTCCGAGAGCCTTCCGACAATATATAATACTTCATACTTTGGCCAAAAATTGAGCCTTGAGCGAATTAATTCCTCAAGTGTGCACAATCATTTAAATTTCTGAATTATTCATATAGTTTGCACTATGTAATTAACATGATTTTAATTTTGATTTTTGCCTCCCTTTTGCCCTGATGCCTTGTCACGTGGCAGCACTTGATTGGTCGATGGGGTCCACTGGGTGCCACCTCGGATGACACCTCGTCACTCCGCTTGCTTGTCGTCCACCTAGGCACTACCTATGTGCCACATCATCGCCACCGGGATGAGACCTACTTGTTGGACATCTGACTGTACTTGCCACATCATCGCCACCTAGACTTCGCCATTTTGCATTTCACCTTTTGCCATTTCGCGGCCTCTAACTGGTGAGCATCTTCACCTCACAAAATCACGCAGGCCGTTAGATCCTCTGAACTTGCTCACTCTTTAACTCTTCGCGATCTGCCTGAGCTTTTTGCCATTTCGTAGGGCTTAACTCATGTGCATCTCGCCTTCGTGAAGTCACGCCGACCGTTGATCTGCTCCAAACCTGCTCGTTGGTTAAGTCGTGCTTTCTCTACAAAATTTTGCCTGTCTGCCTCGGGAAGCATGTCTGCGTGGGGTCCACCTGTCACCATCTGTCACCTCCTCCAGTCACCTTGGGATCCACACCCACACATGGGCCCACCTTGGGCACCCAACAACACCATCCGTCAAAAGCCTAGAGGCTTTGACATTATGTATTGGTGGAGATTTACATATAAATATCAAAAAACATGCTCGCCCTGCCAATGTGGGATTAAAGCTTTTTCCTGTAACTGCATTTTTGAAGCTTTCCTCATGGGTTTTAATGGTGATTTTTTGCATTTGATTAAAATTTTGATGCCCAAACACCATGCAGGGGAGGGAAAATGCTGGAAAGGTCGTGGACATTGGCTTTATACCTGCCAAATGCATTTTACTGTTTCAAATTGCCCCGTTTACCAGTCACGTTGCCATTTGCAATTGCATTAACGTGGAGCTTCAACATTCCCTCTCCTTCACTAATCATGCAAAGGCTGCCAAACTATTTGCTGGAAGCATTTTCTGTTTTCCCTCATGAGTCCATCACCATGCCATGTGAAGAGGGTTTATGGCTTTACCAGCCCATTGCATTTTCTAAAAAACACCAATGCCTCCTCAACCACGTAAGGAGGAAAGAACATGGCTTCATCTACTAATTTCATTCACTCACAACTTATTTACTAATTATCACATAGGGAGAAAGTTGTTGATGTGAGTATGTTTCTTCTTTCTTACATCTTGAATGCTGCTGGAGCTTTTTTCAAATCCATGTTCCATGCAGGGTTGCCATTTATACTTGGCAATGAAGCTGCTACTGTTTACTTTTTTCATCACGGTAGCAAGGGGGGTTATGGCTTTATACTAGCCAATTGCATTTGCTGCAACTTTAATGCCTCCCAAAATGCATTTTCTGAAAGTATTTTCCATTACCCTTTTTCAAAGATTTCACATGAGGGGTGTTGTGGCATTGGGTATTTTGTAGAATTCAATCCTTTAACTTCAACGCCTCTTTGCAGATCATTGCATTTGTTTAAAATTAAAAAAAAATATGCCCACTCTAGCTCATACGAGGAGGGAGGAGTGACTACTGGAGATTAATGGAGAACACCAGCCATGTATATTGCTTAAGAATTTATAATGCTCTTTCAGCATTAGCTAAATTTCAATGTTGCCTTCCAGATTGTCACGCAGGGAAAGATTTATTTTCTACAAATTATATTTGTTTTCTTTTTGAAAATTTCTATGGCCCCCTTTATGCCATGCTACCCATCTTAGGCCATTGGAAAATGTTGGATTTGGTCCACACCTGCCAATTGAATTTGGCTGAAGATTTAATGCCTTGTCTCGCTTTGGGATAAATCTGCTTGACTGCAATCATTTTTTCAGTCTGGAAGAATTCCCTTGAAAACAACAATGAATCCTCCAGCTCTTATCTTATTCTCACGGTTGAAGTCATTTTGTGGCATTTTAATCACCTCTAGACATAATGGATTTGGTCTTCATTTGTTTGGAAACTTAAATGTCTTCTCACATTTGCCACTTTCATTTTCTTTAATTGAATTTGGTTTAACACTTGCCACTTGCATCACATATTCCATCTCAAAAATCCAAGATCAAGTCTATAGCAATCCATCAAGCTCTCAATTAACCAAATTCCCAAATACACCAACTGGTATTAATATGCATCACCATGAATTAAGACCATTCCGCCTTAGAATAATGCACAGGCATAGGCTAGGTCGGGCCCCAAAGTGGGTCTGACAAAAAAAAAATTCGTTTTCATGCAATTGACCTCTAAAAAGCTTCAGGAACCTTACCCATACCTCTGGAAATGATCGTCATCATTTTCGGATCATCAGACTAAGTTTTGCACCATTTAGGCGATTACGCCACATTTTTGCATTTAATTGCGAAGACGTAATTTTCAAACCTGTCAAAACACCTTTTTGGATCTCGCCATCTGACAGGAGCGTACTCTAATATACAAGCATGAACTTTACCAAACGGTTTTTCAAGAAGAGTCCCAAGCAAAGAGATATTAATTGGCGAAAATGGCCAACTGGCTTTGTCGACACTGCAGACTTGATGAAGTCAATGTTCTGGCAACACATGATGCCTTTCTTAAAAATATCAAACAACCTCTGTAGACCCTCAAATTTGGAACACAGGTACCTTGAAGTACATACTAAATCCATGAATTCTTAGTTTGATCAAAAGCCTGACTGGATGCAAATGGCATGCTCATGAAAATGGCTACATTAACTGATATAACACTGAAAGTGCAGAAGACCGAAAATGATGGCTAAATGAACCCTTTTGAAAACCGATCAAATGGATTGACAAAGGCTTGAAATTTGAAACATAACTCATCATTTATACCAACATTAGCCTGGAACAAAAATTCTGACATGACACCCACTGAGGCAATGTTTACACTGATGCAAAACAGGGCTTCGACTAGGTGTCGAAATAGGGACTAGTCAAAACACAAACTGCAAACGGATTTGGCTTTGAAAACTGAGAATTGATTCATTAAGACTTGAAATTTTGCAAGATGACTCACATTTATGCATAGAATCCAATGCACTTTTAATTTCTTCATGACAATCAACAGGGAAAAAGATATAATCGTGCAAAGTAGGCTACTCAATAAAATTTGCATTTGTGCTTAAAATGCACTTTCAGCTCACCCCTCAAAATGGGTACCTCATAAACTTATCCAAACTGAATTCTGAAAGTTTCACATCACTGCATAGGCTAAATGAAAGGTGTAGGACATGAATCCCGAGCCTTACCCCCTGAAAATCAACTAGCTCCATTTTACCCCTTCTCTAACTAGGCCATTCAAACTAACTCATTTTTTATCATTTGGAAATGCAGGGAAATTTTTTGAAATGGGCCTCTAAACTTGACTCAATTTTAATGAGTTGCAATAGTGGCTCTTACTGGGAATGGTTGATTGCAAGATCAACACAAGAATCCAGATATTTTGGTTAAGCAAACCACCCAAAAATGGATCATTCTTCTCTTCTCATCTCATTTCAAAAAATAGGGCTTCCTTATTCTACCCAAATAGTGGGGCACTTTATTGAAAAGCACACAACTGAAGCAAAGAAACTATACAAAATATACAAACAAACTCACAACTGATTATAACTACTCCACTTACAAACATTTACCTTTGTCAAAAATCTGATTTTCATCTCTTGACACCATGATCCAAACAAAGGCATTTCCCAATAACAACCAAGCATAACTTTTATAATCAGCCTCTTTTGTCTCATTACTGTAATAGATGGTGTGCTTACCTTTGGTCTAATTTTGAACTTTGTAATCACACACTACTTCAACACAAGTAAAAACATGAGACAATTCACCATAGAGGCCTTCCCACAAGCTGCCATACACTTCACTATCCCACTCAACTCTATCATTTGCAAGGACATCATCATGCTAAACTTGAAAAATAAAACACTCATTTTCAACATTGCAATTCCTATCAGCACTCACCTTGTTATCATTTAAATTCATAGAACGAGGGGCATTACTAATCAACTGATGCAAACAAGGAACATACATGTTACAATCTAGACATGACACTTCACTATGCTAATCACACCCCATACTATCCTTGTTTATCAAACTCAAAACCTCTACATTCTCAACATCCCATTCATGGAAAAGAATGCATACCTCTGGCTGAAGCAAATCCTCAGCTAAGTCTTTCTCTTTCAGGCTTACATCCACTTGAAACAATTCCATTTGTGGTTTTAAATGATCATCACATAACCCATGCCTCTTGTCTTCATCATGAAATAAATTTTTACAACCCATGCTATTGCTGTTTGAAATTTCATTAGTATTATGGACTGGTTTACCATTTACAACATCTGGCTGATCAATTATTTCTTCATACAAAGGGTTAGAAATAAAATGAAGAATCCCCTTATGAACATTATGACACTAAAGTGGTTGGTCCGTATCTATATCAACATTGAATAAAGCATTAGTAAAATTGCTAAAGACACCATCCATTCGATCATCATAATCATCTTCATCAGACAAAGAAGAAAATGAAACTTGGATGGAACAATCCTCAGTGCTCCATGTTGCACATCCATAATATTTCATCCTTTGACCATCATTCTAAAAATCAAGATAATCATACTTATCTTGCCACAACTAATCTTCTTCACCAATAGAACACTCATCATCAGCCAAAGAATGAAAATGAACATCGCTGCCATTTACTTCATCAGATGAGTTTTCAGCATGTTCATTAAAATTTTATGTCATAAAACCATCTGTTAGATCAGCATGTTCATCAAGTGTACAAGCATTCAATTCACAATCCTTTTCCGAAGAATTCTCTTCACCATATTGTAGAAGGTCTTCATTAACAGCTCGAAGGCTCTCCAACGTTTGAACCTTCTTGTCCACAATTTCAAGAGCTTTCCTAAGTTCTTCAATCTTCTAGACTTGCATTGCACTTTGTTGTTCCATGTGAGATTCCATAAAAAATTGTCTATCCATGTGTGCTATATTTTCATTGCAATCATGTGTACCATTGAGATTTTCTGAATTAACTTTGTGCATAACTTTCAAAATAGAAAGATTATCAACATGATTATAAGAAGTGAAATCTGAAAATACATTTACTTCATCCTCAACACAAGTGACATTATCAAGGTTTAAGTGAGGGTCAACTATTGTTTGCACCAAACAATTCTGATTTTCATCATATGGCACATTTTCACTTGCACAAACAACAACACTTAGTAACCCCTCTGTATTTGGTATTTCAACATCAAATACATCAGCAGCATGTAAAGATTGATGGTCATCACCATCATTATTTCCATTAATATTATCCTGGAGAGATGCATGATTCACTTGGTAGTTGGCAGCCACATAATCAGCATAACCAGCATACAAATCAAATGGTACATATCCCTTGTATATATCTATCTCTATATCAACATTTTCACAACACTTCCCACTGGTCATTCCATCTTTACTGTGAGAGACAACCAACATTAACAACAGAGGTTCTTGACTCTCATTTAAATCTGAAACACATGCATCAACAAAACCATTTGGAACTGCAAAGCTTGATGCACCTAGACACGGAATGATTTACTGAGTCTCACATGGTATTTCACCATTGAAGGTGCTTTGATAAGAGACTACAACAGACACAAATCTCTTGGCTATCCCAAATTTCAAATTATTTTCCATGTCCCTAGTTGTGTTAAAAGCTTCATGCAAAGTCTTGGGTTCTTTGTTTCTCAATAAGAAGCTTATCTTTTCATCAAATGCACTCATATAAACATCCAAACATACTTTATCATCAAGTTTATACTTTCTAGAAATTTTGGACAAAGCTTGCGAAAATTTGATATTAAATGTTGGTACCAATTCATCTTCCTTGATTTGTATATAAGTGAATTCTTTCAACAAGTCATAATCACTCACCTTCTCATCGAATTGATCCATGAAATTTGAAACCAATTCTTCCCATGAGGTAATAGAATTCACTGGCAAAAAAGAAAACCAATCTCTTGCATCCTCTTTCAGTGACTGAACAAACAATTTCATGCATATATCTTCCTGACAAATTTCAAATTCTCCTATCAAATCTAAAAATGTTTTAACATGTTGACATGCTGATTCTGATTTCTTCCCATTGAATATGGGAAAATACTTTCTAATTTCTGTGGGTATGGGATTTGGGTAACCCGAAATACCTTCAAAGTTTAGAGCAGCATAATAATTCATACTGAAACTCTTCCTATTACATGGTTGTTCTGGTTTACTAGGCATGGCTCTATGTGGAAATAATTGGGGCTGAAAAAATTCACTACACATTTCTTCCTTACTTCCACAAATGATTATACAATCTTGGATAAAAACTTCAAGCAAGTATCCTTATACTATAACTATTTCACAACATTGCTTGACACAAAGCTCCTCCTAAATTTGCATACTACAGAAGATCATAAACACTGGATATTTCAGCAGCCTAGATATGCAAATTAATTTTGTGATTCCTATCTTTCCCTATTTATTAGTGCTGCTCACTTAATGGGAAAACTATTTTACACATTCAGAATTTTAGAACAAACATCTTTGCATTTGAAACCTTTGAAAAATACCTGGAGATTTGCAGCTGTAAGACTTGCAAATCTGAAGATTTACTTCACACTTTAGCACTATCTTTTACATCAAAGTCGCCACCTCTTGCATAGAGGACATTTTGAATAGCAGGATGCCATTCAACACAAATTTTAATTTTGTTTCTCCTTCAATCTCACTGCAACCAATTTACTCTAGGCTATTTAACACAAATCTGGAAAATACACCAGACTTATGTGTGATTGAAATCTTTTACTGCACCTTTTATAAAACTTCTTATGATGAAGAACTTATATAAGCATACAACTATTTTAATCATTTGCATCTCAATCGGATTTATCAAATCATCTACTAATCCCTCAACCATAAAAGATATCTTTAGCTCTGTGCAATCTCAATGGGAAGACTCAATTATATTTAGAAACAAAATTTTCAACCAGAGACTCTTAACATTCCATTTCTTCCCCAACAGAGTTGCCATTTTTGTTGTTCACCAAAAGTGATAACCCAAGAACACCTACAATTGATCTATGAAGTAGCCAATTCAATCTACGAAGAACCTCAGGGCTTGGACAACATGACAAGGATATGAATCCTTCTACTCTTCAGGCTTTGCAAAACCTAGGTGGGTATACCTTTGATGCTTAGAATTAAACCTATTGCACACCTATGACAGCATCAACATAAACAGATAGATCTCACCAGGGCTCCAAAACAAGTAGTTTATTGCAGATGGGCTAAATCTACACATAAAACTCAACTATGCTTGAGCATGAGATAGATGAAACATTTCAAAACATAACATAAACTAAAGATATTCTGTTGGATTTTAAATTGGTTTGAGAACCCCCTTAATTGCAAGATCAGTGCCTTATCCAAGGGCAATAGAGTCATGCATCAAACTATAAGTGAAATCTTTGATTGCAAATCCATCTTCATTATTAAATATTCATGCATTAATACCTTTCATAAATGCATTACTAAGATCATTCACAAAATCATCAGATCTTGAAACTATATTCTATTATTCATGATTTATTACAGAATTTAAATCCTTCCTTGAAGAATCCTTGCAAACAATCACAACTATCTCCCTGAGATAACAAATTTCATCCTCCTTTAGGATCTGATTTGATAAAATGGAAATACAAATCTAGAGACAATCCTGTGTGAATTTATGTATGCCTTACATACACAAGAACCTACAACTAAGAACACCTATAGCAAGAATTGAACTCCATTACTGAAAGAAAAGCCCTGCCCTATACAATCTTGAAGAAAACTCAGAATTGGAAGCCATGAAAATATGGAGCCATTCTCCAAATTTTTGGAACCCCTACAAAATGAGAAGAATTGAGAATAAGAAGAGGAGGGAAAGATCAGATTTGCAACCGACATTGCCAAGTGTCTATTTTCTCTAACTGAAATTATTTACCTTCTTCTTTCCCATAGAAACTTCTCTCGAAATATCTCATATTTGTTAAAATTAACTACCTCATCGAATTCCTCACTCTGAGAGCTTTCTGACAATATATAATACTTCATACTTTGGCCAAAAATTGAGCCCTGAGCGAAATAATTCCTCAAGTGTGCACAATCATTTAAATTTCTGAATTATTCATATAGTTTGCACTATGTAATTAACATGATTTTAATTTTGATTTTTGCCTCCCTTTTGCCTTGACGCCTTGTCACATGGTGGCACCTGATTGGTTGATGGGGTCCACTAGGTGCCACCTTGGATGACACCTCGTCACTCTGCCACGTGTCCGCTTGCTTGTCGTCCACCTGGGTGCCACCTCTGCACCACATCATTGCCACCGGGATGAGACCTACCTGCTAGACATCTAACTGTACCTGCCACGTCATCACCACTTGGACTTTGCCATTTTGTATTTTGCCTTTCGCCATTTTGCGGCCTCTAATGGGTGAGTGTCTTCGCCTCACAAAATCATGCAGGCCGTCGGATCCTCCGAACTTGCTCACTCGCTCCAAACTTGCTCACTCTTTAACTCTTCAGGTTCTGCCTGAGCTTTTCGCCATTTCGCAGGGCTTAACTCACGTGCATTTCGCCTTCACAAAGTCATGGCGATCGTCGATCTGCTCCAAACCTGCTCGTTGGCTAAGTCAGCCTTTCTTTGCAAAATTTCACCTGTCTGCCTCGGGAAGCGTGTATGTGTGGGGTCCACCAGTCACCATCTGTCACCTCCTCTGATCGCCTTGGGATCTGCATCCACGCATGGGCCCACCTTGGGCACCCAATGGCACCATCTATCAAAAGCCCAGAGGCTTTGACATTATGTATTGGTGGAGATTTACATATAAATATCAAAAAACATGCTCGCCCAGCCAATGTGGGATTAAAGCTTTTTCCTGTAACTGCATTTTTGAAGCTTTCCTCCTGGATTTAAATGGCAATTTTTTGCATTTGACTAAAATTTTGATGCCCAAACACCACGCAAGGGAGGGAAAATGTTGGAAAGGTCGTGGACATTGGCTTTATACCTGCCAAATGCATTTTACTATTTCAAATTGCCCCTTTTACCAGTCACATTGCCATTTGCAATTGCATTAACTTGGAGTTTCAACATTCCCTCTTGTTCATTAATCACGCAAAGGCTACCAAACTATTTGCTAGAAGCATTTTCTATTTTCCCTCATGAGTCAATCACCATGCCACGTGAAGAGGGTTTATGGCTTTACTAGCCCATTGCATTTTCTAAAAACATCAATGCCTCCTCAATCATGTAGGGAGGAAAGAACATGGCTTCATCTACTAATTGCATTTTCTCAGAACTTATTTACTGATTATCACACAGGGAGGAAGTTGTTGCTGTGAGTATGTTTCTTCTTTCTTACATCTTGAATGTTGTTGGAGCTTTTTTCAAATCCATGTTCCATGTTGGGTTGCCATTTATACTTGGCAATGAAGTTGTTGTTGTTTACTTGTTTCATCATGGTAGCAAGGGGGGTTATGACTTTATACCAGCCAATTGCATTTGTTGCAACTTTAATGCCTCCCAAAATGCATTTGTTGAAAGTGTTTTCCATTGACCTTTTTCAAAGATTTCACATGAGGGGTGCTGTGGCATTGGGTATTTTGTAGAATTCAATCATTTAACTTCAACGCCTCTTTGCAGATCATTGCATTTGTTTAAAATTTAAAAAAAATATGCCCACTCTAGCTCATACGAGGAGGGAGGAGTGACTGCTGGAGATTAATGGAGAACACCAGTCATGTATATTGCTTAAGAATTTATAATGCTCTTTCAGCATTAGCTGAATTTCAATGTCACCTTCCAGACTGTCACGCAGGGAAAGATTTATTTTCTGCAAATTACATTTATTTATTTTTTAAAATTTCTATGGCCCCCTTTATGCCACGCTACCTATCTCAAGCCACTAGAAAATGTTGGATTTGGTCCACACCTGCCAATTGAATTTGGCTGAAGATTTAATGCCTTGTCTCGCTTTGGGATAAATCTGCTTGACTGCAATCATTTTTTCAGTCTAGAAGAATTCCCTTGAAAACAACAATGAATCCTCCAGCTCTTATCTTATTCTCACAGTTGAAGTCATTTTGTGGCATTTTAATCACCTCTAGAAATAATGGATTTGGTCTTCATTTGTTTGGAAACTTAAATGTCTTCTCACATTTGCCACTTTCATTTGTTTTAATTGAATTTGGTTTAACACTTGCCACTTGCATCACATATTCCATCTCGAAAATCCAAGATCAAGTCTACAAAAATCCATCAAGCTCTCAATTAACCAAATTCTCAAATACACCAACTGGTATTAATATGCATCACCATGAATTAAGACCATTCCACCTTAGAATAATGCACATGCATAGGCTAGGTCAGGCCCCAAAGTGGGTCCGACAAAAAAAATTTTTGTTTTCATGCAACTGACCTCTGAAAAGATTCAAGAACCTTACCCATACCTCTGGAAATGATCGTCATCATTTTCGGATCATCAGACTAAGTTTTGTACCGTTCAGGCGATTACGCCACATTTTCGCATTTAATCGCGAAGACGTAATTTTCAAACCTATCAAAACACCTTTCTGGATCTCGCCATTTGACAAGAGTGTACTCTGATATACAAGTATGAACTTTACCAAATAGTTTTTCAAGATGAGTCCCGAGTGAAGAGATATTAATTGACGAAAATGGCCAACTGGCTTTGTCGACACTGCGGACTTGATGAAGTCAATGTTCTGGCAACACATGATGCCTTTCTTAAAAATATCAAACGACCTCCGTAGACCCTCAAATTTGGAACACAGGTACCTTGAAGTACATAATAAATCTATGAATTCTCAGTTCAAACCAAAAGCCTGACTGGATGCAAATGGCGCACTAATGAAAATGGCTACATTAACCGATATAACACTGAAAGTGCAGAAGACCGAAAATGATGGCTAAATGAACCCTTTTGAAAACTGATCAAACGGATTGACAGAGGCTTGAAATTTGAAACGTAACTCATCATTTATACCAACATTATCCCATAACAAACATTTTGACATGACACCCACTGAGGCAATGTTTACACTTATGCGAAACAAGGCTCCGACTAGGTGTCGAAACAGGGACTAGTCAAAACACACAAACTGCAAATGGATTTGGCTTTGAAAACTGAGCAAATGGATTCATTAAGACTTGAAATTTTGTAGGATGACTCAAATTTATGCATAGAATCCAGTCAACTTTGAATTTATTCATGAATATCAATAGGGAAAAAGATATAATTGCGCAAAGTAGGCTACTCAATAAAATCTGCATTTGTGCCTAAAATGCACTTTCAGCTCACCCCTCAAAATGGGTACCTCATAAACTTATCCAAACTGAATTCTGAAAGTTGCACATCACTGCATAGGCCAAATGAAAGGTGTAGTACATGAATCCTGAGTCTTACCCCTTGAAAATCAACTGGCTCCATTTTACCCCTTCTCTAACTAGGCCATTCAAACTGACTCATTTTTTATCATTTGGAAATGCAGGGCAAAATTTTGAAATGGGCCTTTAAACTTGACTCAATTGTAATGAGTCCCAACATCATGAACAAGTGAATTCTATAACCAAACTATACCGAAGCCTATCGGATCATGTCGGATCCAAATCAACCAGAAACCACTCAACCTACCGAGACCAGAAGGGTGACAGTAAAGCATCCAAATAGCTAGTGTTGGTATCAATGACAAAACATCAATGCAACACATAATCAATTCCTCCAAATGGCCAACAAATTCATCATTGTGTGTGTTTGTTCTCTTTAGTTACCCGATGTCATGTTTAGACCATGTGTGCATTCTTTGTGGTTTTCTAGAGGGTCTTATTGCTATCTCCTAGCACGGTGGGGTGGTTCTTTTTGAGCCACGTGGTCCGATGATAGTGCCACTTTCCATCAGGTGTTTGTTCCTTCCATGTGAGGGTTGGCTTTGCAAGTGTTCCAATTATTCTCGAGGATTTGATCATCTCATGTACCAGTTGGATCCTCTTTGTTCTTCTTGGATCATTCATGCAGTTCTTAGACCTTATATGGTCAGATGTATCTTTTGTTATGTATGCCTTCATGGCAAGCTTTAATTTTAATGTAATCATTTATACTCTTATGAGACTTGGTGTTTGAAGTGCAATGTAATATTATGAAAACCTCATAATGTATAGACAGTGTATTATGATGAGAATTAGATGGTAGGATTTATAACTTTAATTAGAAACTTTGACGTAATGTAAATGAATTTATTGAATGTAGAATGAAAATGTTTATGTTATCAAGTGCAATAGTATGAATTAATCATTGTTTACTTTATTTAAGTTCCTAATTGTTAAATATATCTTAAGTGGATTATTGACCTTAAGTAATGATTAGTTTAATTAAGTAATCCAAGTTGGGAAACCCTTTAGGAGTTGTAGTTTAATTCTTCCGCTTGTGCAATTTTAAATGCAATTTTTATCTTAATGCATCTTTTAGTTCAATAATGTTTAAAAAAAGTTATTTCCACTCTTTTTGTAGTGTTTTAGTTTAATCCTTGAGGGTTTCTTGTCTGGGCATTACAATTCTTATCAAAGCCCAAGTTTCAACATTGGGTAGTCTGGTTTCATATGAGCCCATCTAACTAGACCAATTGCTAAGAATTAGTGCATGTGTCTTCCTTGTTAGTATTCTTGTTGGAGATATAAAATTTATTCTTGTAGTGTTGTTGTTAGCATTATGCTTGGTAAGGGTAAAGGTCATGGTCGCGGCCATGATTGTGGTCAAGGTAGAGGTAGAGGAAATGGTCGTAGGGCTAACTGTCAGAATCCTTCACCTCAGGATACTCATGAGAGTGTTGAGGTAGAGCAACATCAGTCAATTCACCCGAGTGAGCAAAGGGATGTGAGTCAGCATAGTGAGTAGCCTAGTGTTCAACAGGACCCTGATAGAGAAGAGTTGCATCAGATGTTTCAAGAGGTCCTAGCTCAATTAGGCCCTAGACCTGAGGTTGAGTAGTAGGATAATGTGCAATTTGGGGAATCTCACCAGTTTGAGCATGTGGATAGAGATAGGGAGAGGTTCCCTAGGAGGAGAGAGAATGTACTTGATCAGTAGGTTGTAGTTGTTGGTCACATGAGGTATTTGTTGAGATCTTTCCCTCTTAAATTTGATGGTTGAAATAGTGGACGAGAGGCCGAGACTTGGCTTATTAATTTGAACCAATCTTTTTTCATGCATTCATATGGTAGCAACACCAAGGCAAGATTCAACATCATGCATCTCAGAGCTTTTTCTTCCACCTGGTGGAGACTTGAGGAGAAAAATATTAATGTGGACATAGGTTCAACTTCATGGGAGTTATTTTTGGAGAGGTTAAGGGCTCATTTCCTTTTAGTTCAGTGGAGGCACTATCGTGCAGACAAATTCCACGAGTTGTGCCAGATGGGGATGACTGTGGAGCAATATGAGCATAGATTTATGAGCTCAAGAAGCATGCTGGTATAGGGAACGATGGGGCTATGTTGGTGCAACACTTTATGAGGGGTCTGAATGACCGTATCAGTGGAGGAGTTCGGGTGTTTGAGTCGACATCTGTAGAGCTATACATAGAAAAAGCTTGACTAGTAGAGCAGAATTTATCTTGTGCACTTCATGGATAGACTAGGGTTAAGATTGTGTTATTGTGTCATTTATCCTTCATAATAGGAGTAAATCACCCTATAAAATTTTATTCGAAGTCCTTGTCTTTCTTGGAATTCCTCGGTTCAAATCCTTAATCTGTTTGTAGATTGTCTTTAAATCTGAAAAGCCAAGTTTTAATGATCGGTTTGAACTCCATGAACTCATTGAACCATTTTGAAGAAAGTTCATAAGGTTCATTTAGGCTCCATAGGTTCTTAGGTGTCTAGGAGGTTTTCATACTAAAATTCACTTAAAGTGTTTTGCAGTGGTTCTTTTACTGGTCATGTTCAGTAATGTGTTATATCATCTCTCTCCAGGCGTTGAACTCCTTGAACCTGGTTCAAATGGTTCAGGCGTGTTAAATATGTTCAACATGATTCAAAGGGTCAACAACACTTAACATAGTTAATCCTTTCAGAAGAGAGTTTTTGATGCAGAGATCTTGTGCCTAGCTCTCCAATTCACCCTTACTCACCCCAACTCCTCAACTCACCCTTCTACTCAAGCTCCTCCAAGGTAACTTGTTAGGGTACACTCCTTAGACCTCCAAGGCCTAAACTCTATTGGCTTGCCTCCTAGGTATAGCCTCTTGAAGTTTCTTGTTGGTTTTGACCCAAATCTCTGATTTTGAGATGGTCTTCTACTAGCTAGGCTCCAAAGACCTCCGCCAAGGACCTTCACTCTAACCATGTTTAAAGTTTTTGGTTACATTTTTTAGGTATTTTCAAGGTCATTTTATTCATTATAAATTTCTACACCTTCCTCCCAAGCATTAGGCTTTCAACTTGCTTCTACCGGCTGCTATTAGGCCTAAATGACTAGCCCTTCTAGGACTATTTTTTGGTCTTTTCCCCCAAAATTTCCCAAAAAACCCAAGATATTTTTACATATTCAGATACCCATTTGGAAGTTAAACAATATCACAAATTTTCCCATCTGGGTTTGTCGTAAAACTAGGGTAACTCAAAATGAGCTATTTTTAAGGGGTTTAGGGCTTCCATGCAGTTTTGGAAGATGTGCTCCAAACCCTTCACCAATCAAAATCACCAACCAAAAAAATATTGGATTATTTTATTAAACCCATATACCTTTCCAAAACACTATGGGTTTCTGGGGTATCACTTCTCTATGGCACTGAAAATGAGCAATCTCTGCTGCCCCTACACACTAGCTACAAGCTTGTGTGTTATTTATCTCACCCATTCTCCTCCTTGTGGCCTGAAAAAACAAAAAAATCATACTCTAAACCTATTTAAAGAGCCTAAAAAATCCATCCAATGGATTGAAACTTGTGTCATTCATGGATGCTCAGGTAAAATGCATTTTTACAATCAAAACCCCAAATTTCAAGGGTTTGTGAGCAACTATTACAAAAATAGTGATAGCTTTTGATTCAAAGAACTTCAGACCTTCATATTATACTTGTTGGAAAGTTAAAACAAATTTATAACTTCCTATTCTACTATGAGTACAATACTAGACCATACAGGTCGTACAAAATCAGAAATTCAAAGCAAAAATAGTCCAAATGTGAGAAAAAGCATAGGAAACCCTTGGCAAATGAATTGAATGCAAACCAAAAGTTGATTAACCTCATATTGGAGATGTTTAGAAGGTTTATATACAATTTAAATTTGGTTCCAACCAACTTCCAATTCCATTTCCTTCATGGACAATTTTTGCCTAAAAATGCAAAAGTTGTCATGACAATTTTGACAACTTTTACCTATGAGTGCAAAAACACACTCCAAGGCTCTCAAGGCCTTAAAAATAACTCAAATGGCATCTTAAAATTTATTTAAACCATTTCCAAACATTCTAGCAAGTTTCTAGGCATCCACCTGGTACAAACCAAAAATTGACATTTTGACATCATTTCAGGATAATAACAATTTTGGATCCTGATCACAACAAAAGTATGGACAACCAAACTATGGCTTGAAAAAGCATCATAGGACTTATTACACCTTATTACAACATAAAATAACTTGAAATCACACAAAAACTCTAAAATGCAAGAAAAGACAACTTGAGCTAGGTTCCCTGCACCATACTCCCCTGGGGCAAGGAACTCAAGTCCCTTGAGTTATCAGGTTTGCTAGTTGCACTCCATGATGAATTATGTCAGCTTCTGAAATCCACATAACCTCTGAATTAGGTTGACCTTCCCACTTCACAAGATAATGTTTGTAGATGCCCTTTCTTGTCTTCTTGATCACCTTGGTATCCAAGATGCTTTCCAACTGAACCCATTGACTAACTGGTAAATCCTTCACCCAATCCTCTTCAGATTGCAATGTGGTATCCATCTAAGAGGTCTGAGATTCTCCTTTATAGGAATACAAGTCACAAACATTGAAAATAGGAGATATGGCCAAAGAAGGAGGTAGTTCAACCTCATAGGCATTTTGGCCAAACTTATGCACAATCTTGAGTGGCCCAATCTTCTTCATCATCAACTTGGTTGGTTGTCTTTTTGAAGCCTTTCCTTTCTAAGATAAGCCAAAACTAAGTCTCCAACCTTAAATTGCAAGTTCCTCCTTGATTGATCAGCTTGTTCCTTATATTTTTCTGATTTTTGTTGCAAGGACTGCCATACTTTGTTATGAATTTCCTTAATACCTTCAGCAAAACTCTCTCCTTGAGCACTCTTGTGGGTCATTGTACTGATATCACTAAGTTCTAAGACACCTCTAGGATGCATTTCATAAAAAATTTCAAAAGGACTTCTACCTATGCTCCAATTGACTAAATCATTGTATGCATACTCTGCTTGGTTGATCACCAAGTCCCAAGTCTGACCATGCTGCTTAGTGAGACACCTTAGGAGATTACCCAAGGACCTATTGACCACCCCAGTTTGACCATCTGATTATGGATGGTAGGTTGATGAAAATGAGAGTCTAGTACCCAACTTCTTCCATAAGGTTCTCCAGAAGTGACTCAAAAACTTAACATCCCTATCACTCACAATGCTAACTGGAAGTCCATGGATTCTTACTATTTCTTTGAAGAAAAGACTTGCAATATAGGTGGCATCATTGGTACTCTTACAAGGGATGAAGTGAGCCATTTTGCTGAACCTATCTACCACCACATAAACACTATCAAATCCTCTTGGTGTTCTTGGTAAACCCAATACAAAATCCATGCTCAAACATTCCCAAGGCCTTTGGGGTATGACTAAGGGCTGATATAAACCTGCATTACTTGCTGATCCTTTAGCTCTTTGACATATGACACATTGTTCAACAAATCTCCTTACTTCTGATTGCAACTTGGGCCAATAGTAGAACCGACTAACCTGCTCCATTGTTTTATCATTGCCAAAATGACCTCCTAGACCCCCTTGATGTTTCTCTTGAATGTTGTTTTGTCTCATAGAGCATTGGGGTATACAAAGGAGATGTCCTTTAAACAACAAAAATTCCTTTATCATATACTCTGAGTAGGAAACATGAGAAGTGTTAGAAAAATCAGAACATGTAGCGTATATATCAACAAAATCTTTGTCTTCTTTGTAGAGGTCTCTCAACTCCTCCAACCCCACACTATGCAGTTTAACCTCTTGTATGGTCATGACTCTCCTACTGAGTGCATCATAAAATTTATTTGAGGTTCCATTCTTATGCTTGATAGTGAAGGTTTAAGATTGTAGGTATTCTACCCACTTGAGGTGCTTCTGATTCAACTTCTCTTGTCCATTGAGAAAACTAAGGGCATGGTTGTCAATATAGACCACAAACTCTTTGGGCAGAAAGTAATGACGCCACTTCTTCAAGGCTTACACCATGGCATACAAATCCAATTCATACACAGAGTACTTTTGTTTTTCTTCATTCAACTTTTTAGAGAAAAAGGCTATGGGAAGACCCTCTTGACTCAAAACAGCCCTTATTGCTCTTTGACTAGCATCACTCTCAACTGTAAATAACTGATTGAAATCAGGTAACCTAAGGGTAGGTAACTCAGATATCTTCTTTTTTAACAACTCAAATCCCTTTTGGGCCTCCTCTATCCAACTAAAATGACACTTGACTCCCCCTTTGATAGTATTGAGCACAAGAGCACACACATGACTAAAGTTTCTTACAAACTTCCTATAAAAGGATGCTAACCCATGAAAACTCCTAACATCACTGATATTATTAGGTGTAGGCCAACTAAGGATTGCCTCAACCTTACTAGGATCCATTTTTAGACAACCTTGTGAAATGACAAAACCAAGATATACAATTTCAATCTTGAGAAACTCACACTTTTCAAGGTTGATTTTGAGTTGTGCCTTTTTCAGCTTCTTCAAGACCATCTCCACATCCTTGAGATGTTATTCTTTGGACTTGCTAAATATTAGAATGTCATCAAGATATACAATCACAAATTTACCTATGAAGTCAACCAAGACATCATTCATGAGCCTTTGAAAGGCGCTAGGTGCATTGGTAAGGCCAAATGGCATGACCAACCACTCACAGAGGCCGACATTGGTCCTAAAGGCTATCTTCCATTCATCCCCTGGTCTGATTCTTATCTGATGATAACCTAATTTTAAATCCACCTTTGTGAAGTAGCTTGCACCCCCAAGATTGTCCAACAAGTCTTCTATCCTTGGCATAGGGAACCGGTACCTTATAATGATCTTATTGATTGCTCTGGAATCTGTACACATTCTCCATTTTCCCCCTTTCTTGGGTGCTAAGAGAGTAGGTACAACACATGGACTCAAACTCTTTTTGATGAATCCTTTGTCCAAGAGCTCCTGCACTTGTTTGCCAATTTCTTCATTTTGACTAGGTGTCATTTTGTAGGTAGCCTTGTTAGGCAAACTTACCCCTCGAATCAGATCTATTTGGTGATTTACATCCCTCATTGGTGGCAAAGAATCAGGTAGATCTTCTCCTATTACTTTTGCATATTTTTTGAGTAGACCCTTCACCTCTTGTGGCACTTCTTCCATTGGATCTACCTTACCTTCTTCACTAGGTTTGAGCACAATAGCATACCCTTGATCTCCTTCTTGTTTCATCACCTTAAGAAACTCTTTTCCACTCATCATCATCACACTTGATCCCACTTTTGTTTCCTCTTTTGGATCAAGAAATGGATCCATTTGATATCTCTTACCATTCTTGATAATGATATAGCTATTCTTCTCTCCATCATGTTGAGCCTTTACATCAAACTACCATGGACGTCCCAATAGCAAATGGCAAGCATCCATAGGCAATATATCACATAAAATCTTGTCCTTATACTCACCAATCTCATAGTCTACCCATGCTTGCTCATCAACTAAGAAATGTTGGCCCCGGTTGAGCCATGACACCTTGTAGGGAGTGAGATGTGGCAACCTTTTTAACTTGAGTTTATCCACCATTTCAGTTGAAACTGTATTCTCAGTTGAACCTAAGTCTACAATCACTTTGAAAATCTAGCCTTGAGACTTACAAGTTGTTCTAAACAAACTCTTCCTTTGTGGTGGCTCTTGAGCTTGAGGAATCTTCAACAAAGACCTTCTTAGCATTAAACTTTAACCATCTGTCACTGGGCCTACCTTGCTGAGAGGGGAAGACACACTTTGATTGTCTTCTTCCTACACTGATTGTGTTCTTCTCTCACCCATGTATGAGTGTGAAGAGCTGGTTGCTTTCTCCGGACACCTTCCCATTGTGTGGCCAACTTAATTACAATTGTAACATCTACCAATGAAAACTAAATTTCCTCTTCCTGAGCTTCCAAATCTACCCCTAGAATTGTTTCTTCCTCTGAAGGATCCTCTAAATGGCCCCCTTGAAGAGTCTCCACCATCTTCTTGCCTGGAGTTTTCTTCAATCCTTGATGTTTGTTGTCCTCTACTAAAAGTGCCCCTTTCTCTAAAGGATCTGCCACCTCTAAACTTTTGATTTTGTTCACTCCTCCTCTTTATTTTATCTTCTGCCCTTAATGCTAATTGAAAACACTTATGAACTATATCAGGAGTAAGGATACTGATTTCATCTTGTATATTTTGTCTCAATCCATTCATGTATCTAGCCAATTTCTCCACCTCATTCTCATGCTTCTTAGCTCTGAGGCTTAGTTTATGGAATTCCTTCATGTAAGCATTGACATCTAGCTCCCTTTGTTTCAGATTTTGTAGTCTCTTATGAATTTGAACCTCATAATCTCCTGGAAGGAATTGTACCTTAAGTATGATCTTCATACGCTCCCATGAAGTTATCTTTTTTTTGCCTTCTTGTATCCTTTCTTCTTGCATCATATTCCGCCAAACCAATGCTGATCCTCTCATTCTTGATTTGGCCACATTAACTCTTTTCTCTTCTACTACCTCTTTGTAATCAAAGTGATTATTGAGAGCTTCTATCCAATCTATCAACTCTTCTCCATTGAAGTTTCCTCCATATGTGGGTAATCCATCCCGATTGTCCTTAGAAATAGATTTGACTGCATCTAGGAATAACTTTTGGTCTTGAGGCATAGCTACTGCTGTTGGTTCCTCTCCATCTTCCACTTCTTCATCATTCTCAGCACCCCATTCTATCTTAACCTTTCCCTTCTCCTTCTTTGCCTCTCTGGTTCCTCTGCTTCCTTCTATATCCTTCAATCCTTCTATCATCTCTGCCACCATCTGTCGGATGGCTTCTGGAGTCATTGCCTTTGGAGGCATTGAACTTGCTTCTGATTTTTCACAATCTAACATACACCAAATCTTTCAAAGAATGGCTCTGATACCACTCTGATGCAGAGATCTTGTGCCTAGCTCTCCAATTCACCCTTACTCACCCCAACTCCTCAACTCACCCTTCTACTCAAGCTCCTCCAAGGTAACTTGTTAGGGTACACTACTTAGACCTCCAAGGCCTGAAATCTATTGGATTTCCTCCTAGGTATAGCCTCTTGAGGTTTCTTGTTGGTTTTGACCCAATTCTCTGATTTTGAGATGGTCTCCTACTAGTTTCCCAAAACTCCAGCTAGGCTCCAAAGACCTCCGCCAAGGACTTTCACTCTAACCATGTTTAAAGTTTGTGGTTACATTTTTCAGGTATTTTCAAGGTCATTTTATTCATTATAAAGGTTTTCACCTTCCTCCCAAGCCCTAGGCTTTCAACTTGCTTCTACCGGCTGCTATTAGGCCTAAATGACTAGCCCTTCTGGGACTATTTTTTGGTCGTTTATCAAAACATTTCCCAAAAACCCCAAAATATTTTTACATATTCAGATACCCATTTGGAAGTTAAACGAGATCACAAATTTTCCCATCTGGGTTTGTTGTACAACTAGGGTAACTCAAAATGAGCTATTTTTAAGGGGTGTAGGGCTTCCAGGCAGTTTTGGAAGATGTGCTCCAAACTCTTCACCAGTCAAAATCACCAACAAAAAAAATATTGGATTATTTTATTACACCCATAGACCTTTCCAAAACACTATGGTTTGTTGGGGTATCACTTCTCCATGGCATTGAAAATGAGCAATCTTTGCTACCCCTACACACTAGCTACAAGCTTGTGTGTTATTCATCTCACCCATTCTCCTCCTTGTGGCCTGCAAAAAAAAAAAATGCCTAATCTAAACCTATTTATAGATCCTAACAAATCCATCCAATGGATTTCAACTTTTTCCATTCATGGATGCTTAGGTAGAATGCATTTTTACAATTAAAACCCCAAATTTCAAGGGTTTGTGAGCAACTATTACAAAAACAGTGATAACTTTTGATTCAAAGAACTTCAGACCTTCATATTATACTTGTTGGAAAGGTAAAACAAAGTTATAACTTCCTATACTACTATGAGTACCATAAAAGACTATACAAGTCATACAAAATCAGAAATTCAAAGTAAAAATAGTCCAAATGTGAGAAAAAGCATAGGAAACCCTTGGCAAATGAATTGAATGCAAACCAAAAGTTGATTAACCTCATATTGGAGTTTTTCAGAAGGTTTTATACAAAATTTCAAGTTGGTTCCAACCAAATTCCAATGCCATTTCCTTCATGGACAAGTTTTGCCTAAAAATGCAAAAGTTGTCATGACAATTTTGACAACTTTTACCTATGAGTGCAAAAACACACTCCAAGGCTCTCAAGGCCTTAAAAATCAATCAAATGGAATCCTAAAATTGATTTAAACCATTTCCAAACATTCTAGAAAGTTTCTAGGCATCCACCTGGTACAAACCAAAAATTGACATTTTGACATCATTTCAGGATAATGACAATTTTGGATCTTGAGCACAACAAAAGTGTGGACAACCAAAATATGGCTTCAAAAAGAATCATAGGACATATTACATCTTATTAAAACATAAAATAACTTGAAATCACACAAAAACTCTAAAATGCAAGAAAAGACAACTTGAGCTAGATGCCATGCACCAGTTTTCCTGGGTGCGGTGTATGCCTTGAACTACTTGAACCCCAATGAAGCGTTCAGAATGTTCATGCGTGTTCAAATTTGATGGGTCCCATGAGCTAAAAGATTTGATGGTTCCCTTATTACCAATTATGAGGAAGGGTGAACCATATCTTGGGTGATGTCAACTATTTAAGTTTTCAGAGCAAGTAATCATTTCGGGAACTGGTGGTTACTTCAAAAATGCCGCCATGCATTCAATGTGTATGTGTGATGTCCAATCCACAAGCTCGGCACATTTAAACTGACTATTGGAATTATTGCACTTAATAATTCCATATCATTGCTTTTTCTATAAGGTATGAAGGGATTAATTCTCTAAAAATTTGTTCCTCATCGCTGCGGAGTTATTTTTCCTGGATAGAAGGTTTGTTTGCTGGTAGTTGTCTGATTGCTCTCAACTGTGAAGGTGAGTTCATTTCCTGTCCTCTCTAGTGATTTTTACCTACTTTTCTTCTCTCATAGTAAGATTTGTTGAGTAAATAAAGCTTGTCATCTATGAATTATGAAGTCCACATTACACCTTTTCGGAAACATTTTTAGTCTTGCATGTACAGAGCCCATAGTCAGTGATACAGACCTAAAAGGGGAAAATCTTGAAGTTTTGAAGGAAAGGGTGTTCAAGGAAATTGATGGTTCCTTTGGTGTAGAAATTCTGAGTAGTGGTCTCATAGAGGCGGCAGCCTTCCCCCCAGCTATCCCTTGCCCAGAACTGGTTAGAGAGTGTATTTCTAGATACGATCCAGTGCAACCCCTAAGTGGCTAACCACTTTAGTAAATAACAAACGAAGTTTCATTCCTGCGACCATTCCAATTCAGGACATGGTAGTTAAGTACACAGAGAAGGGCCCCAAGCCAAAAAAGGTTCAAAACAACTGCTTGACTGGATAATGATGAAGGAATCGAAAAGTGGGTTGCCGATATTGCCTCATACAAGCCCAAGGATGAAGACAAGGAAGTCAGTGCAGAAGATTTTGAGATCACTAAGGTGGAGCTCAGAAACATGAGTAGGGATTCAAATAATCATTTCTTCCAAGTTTCGACAAAGAAAATGCTCACCGGGTCAAAGAAAGACGGGCGAGAAAAGAGAGAGCTAAAGCGGCATATAAACATTATCGCTCAATTCATTGATACAATCGGTTGCTTTGGGGCACTTCCTATATCCCATGCTACAGAGAGCTTTGATCCTACTTCACCAAAGATTAAAATGCTAATGAGTCAGGTTCAATGAGCTAAAAGCATTGCAGAAGCTATGGAGAGATGGATTGAAGGCATAATTAAAGACGGAGAAAAGTATATCACAAACTCCAGGAAGTTATGTGATGAGATGCAAAGCCTCATTGCAGAAATTCAAAACCATATTTCTCCATGGGAGAAAGAGGAACATAAATGGGAAAATGTCTTGCCTATGTTCACTAAAATAGAAGAGTATGGAGCTACCAGATTCTTGACAGAGCATTCAATCAAGTTGGTAACAGATGAATGCCAACTCTTCATGTTAAAGAAGACCATAATGTGGCAAGTTCTCACCTTCAAATCTATGATTTCCGATGCCAAGAATTCTGTTTATGAACTACAGGACCTCCAATGCACTTTAGTTAATGACAACAAAGTGGTTAATCTTGAACATGATTGGCAGTTGGGGAATTGCAGGTTGAACACGTAGGATATGATAAAGGTTTTCAAGCTATACATGGAGAAAATTAAAGCTAAAGGCAATTTCACCCCTAAAGATATAACGCAAGTCACCCAGATTGAGTCTATGACGTTTATCAGTAACGATCAGTTACTGAAGCATGCCAAAAAGATGGTGAAGCACAGATGGAACAAAGAGGCTGCAAAGGCCAAACTCAATGCTATGAAGAATCTGAACCAATCAATAATCTAGGAACTCACAATTGCCCATGATGCCTAGGAAAGAGGAAAAGAAGATGATGATGGGAAAGCAGCATAACGCATTGATTAAGGCTCTGTTTTTATGTATTTTTCATGCTTATGCAAATGACTTCAAGACATCTGTCCCAAAAATACTTTGTTGGTTTTCATAACTGATTCAGAGGAGGTCAATTTTTCAGGGAGACCTCCTCTACTCTAAAGACTATAAATTAGATTAAGATGGCGGGAATAGGGGTTAGATTTTGGTTAGAATTTTGTTAGTTTTTACTTAGTTTCTTTTTGGTTTTAGAAGTTCTGTTTTGTTGAAGGAAGTCATCAAACTTTAAAAATCTGGAATTGAAAAGGGTTTCATACATGTATTGTTGTGTCTTGAGACCACAAGTGTGTTGGGTGGTATATCTATTTAAGTACTATTTGATTTAGGTGCTTCTAATTCCTTTTTAGCTTCTTCCCTTGTGGAGTGGTGTGGGCTCATGTCTACTAGAAAGGAAGATAGGTAGCAAGTAGAGTTGGCTACCGGTTCTCATGTGGCTGTAGATTCCTTCATTCTGAGGTGTGAGTTGGACGTAGGACCCTTTGCTACCATAGTTGACCTTCAAGTCATTGCTTTGGGGTCTTATGGAGTTGTGTTGGGGATGGATTGGTTAGCATCACATAGTGCTAGTTTTGACTATCATCAAAAGATAGTAGAGTGTTTAGATAACCATGATAGGAAAGTGGAGATAGTTGGGATTCATAGAACAATATCATGATCTATGTTATCCAGCTTAAGTTGTGTATGTGTCAAGGGTGCCAACTTTTTGTAGTTTCTCTTAAGGACTTAGATGAGGAGAAAATTTGAGAAGTCATTTTTGATAGTCACCCTCTTCTTTGGGAGTATGCTGATGTGTTCCCTAGTGACATTATCGGTATGCCTTCGAAGTGAGATATATACTTCTGCATTGACTTAGTTCCTGGAGAGGAACCTATTTCGAGAGCACCACATCAGATGACCACTCAGGAGTTGAGTGACCCAAAGTTACAGATTGAGGAATTGTTGGACAAGGGGTTCATCTGTCATAGTGTTTCTCCTTGGGTTGCGCCAGTTATCTTTGTGAAGGAGAAGGATGGTTCCCTTCGGCTATGCATTGACTACTAATAGTTGAATAAGGTGGCCATCAAGAATCGCTATCAATTGCCTCGTATAGATGATCTCTTTGATTAGGTAAAGGGAGCCAAGGTGTTCTCTAAGATTGATCAAAAATCCGGGTATCATTAGTTGCATATCCATAATGCAAACATTTATAGAACGATCTTTCATACCCATTATGTCACTATAAGTTCATAGTGGTGCCATTTGGGTTGACAAATGTGCCTTCGGTGTTCATGAGCCTCATGAATGGGGTTTTTCACACCTATCTTGATCGGTTTGTCCTTGTGTTCTTGGATGATATTTTAATTTACTCTAGAACTATGGAGGAGCATGAGGACCATTTGAGACAAGTATTGTAGTGTTTGAGGGAGAATCAGCTTTATGCCAACTTGGCTAAGTGTGATTTCTTCCAATATGAGGTGAAATATCTTGGTCATGTGGTTTCGGGAGAAGGTGTATCCATGGATCTTTCTAAGATCAAAGCTATTGTAGATTGGCTAGTGTCAACTAATGTTTTTGAGGTTTGGAGTTTTATAGGCTTGGTTGGATACTACTGTCATTTTGTTCAGAGTTTTTCTCGAAAAGCTCACCCAATCACTTCTCTTTTGAGGAAAGGGAAGAAATTTGTTTGGTCGAAGCAGTATGAGGCAGCCTTTTGTACTCTACAGGAACTTCTTGTTAGTGCACCAATTTTGGCAGTTCTCAATCTATCTAGAGACTTCATGGTTTGTACAGATGCCTCTCTAGAAGGCATAGGAGAAGTGCTTGTGCAGGATAGTCATGTGGTATCCTATGAGTCTCACAAACTCAAGGACCATGAGCTAAACTATCCTACTCATAACTTAGAGTTGGCAGTTGTACTTCATGCTTTAGTCAGGTGGCGACATTTTCTTTTAGGGTGTCGGTTTTAGATGCACAGTTATCACTGTAGTTTATAGTATATTTTTACTCAGCCAAACTTGAATGCTCGACAATGGAGATGGATGGAATTCCTCTATGAATATGATTTTGAGGTTTGATATATTCAGGGGAAAGAGAATGTAGAGGAAGATGCTTTAAGTCAGAGACAACATGAGGTTTTAGCATCATCCCTTGGGGTGGATTTGAGAGAGAGAATCCTTGGGATTCTTCCTCAGGACACCTACCATCAAGAGGTTAGAGTCATGATTGAGACTGGAAGACCATTAAAGGGAAGATATTATGGGTATAACCTTGAGGCAGATGGTCTTCTTTGACATCTTGGGTGAATTAATGTACCTCCATTGGATTGACCTTGTACTTTGATCATGACTGAGGCCCATCATGCAACTTACTCAATACATCTCGGTGTCAAGAAGATGCATGTAGATCAGAGACAGATATATCATTGGGCTAGCATGAAATGTGACATTGCAGATTTTGTGTTGAAGTGTTTGGAGTGTCAATGGGTTAAGGCTATGCATCAGCACCCTGTAGGGCTTTTACAACCTAATTTGGTATCAAATTGGAAATGGGACATCATTTCCATGGATTTCATAGTAGGGTTGCCGGTTTATTCGCGTCATCATGATGCCATCATGGTCATTATTGACAGATTGACCAAAGTTCCTCATTTTGTTCCCATTCAATCTTCTTATATAGTAACAGTGGAGGCACAATTTTTCATGGAGGATGTGGTGAGACTACATGGGATTCCTAGGCGGATCATCTCAGATAGGGATCTTGTCTTTACTTCAGCATTATGGACCTCACTTCGGCATGCATTAAGGACCCAACTGAACTTTAGTTCAGCTTATCACCCAAATATCGATGGTCAGACTGAGCGTGTGAATCAGGTTTTAGAGGACATGCTTCACATGTATGTTATGGACCAATAGTCATGTTGGGAGGACTATCTCTACCTTGTGAATTTTGCTTATAGAAATGGATAGCATAGCTCCATATGTATGTCTCCCTTCCAAGCATTGTATGGTCGTCCTTGTTGTACTCCTTTGAGTTGGGATCGGTTAGAGGATAGGGTGTGTATAGGTTTGGATATGCTTCGAGAGATGGAGCAACAGGTTGAGCGAATTCATGAGCATTTGGTAGTAGTGTAGGATAGGAAGAAGAAGTATGTCGATGCTCACAAAGTGGATCGTTAGTTTTCTATTGGAGACTGATTATTCTTGAGAGTGCATCTGCGAAAGAGTCTGATCTATAATGGAAATGGTTCTAAGTTGGCGTCTCTTTTTGTTGGCCCTTTTGAGATCCTTGAGATGATAGGATGTATTTCCTACTATCATTTCTTGTCACCGAGCCTATCCCGCATCCATGATGTCTTTCATGTTTTTGTTCTTAGACCATATCATCCTGATGTGAATCATGATATTGATTAGAATACATTGTAGGTCGAGGACATGAAGCTTTCCATGGAGCCTATGTGCATTCTTTAGCGTCAAGGTTTGACCCTCAGAGGTTGTACCATCAACTAGGTAAGGTCCTATGGGACCCAAATGATGAGACCTCAGCTACAGGGTGCAGCGAAGATGAGAGAGCTTTATCCATATATGTTTTAGGCTTCCAGAAGTAAGCCTAGTTTTGGGGGGAAGGATGTAGTACCCTCCCTCGATCAAACTTTTTCAATACTTATTTTGGTCATGGTTGACTTTCCAGTGGTTTTGTGGTTACACTATGTGGTGATGCTTTTATTCAAATATTATGCTATTACGCACTATGTTTGATGTGTGATTCAGTGAATGTTGATTATACATTATTCCTTATGAATAATTAGATGCTAATTTTATTATGTGTTATTGACCATGGACTAACACATGTACCTTTTTGTATGATTTGCATTATGTATCCATTTTCATGTTGTGAGGAGTTTGTATGGGGTGCGGGGAGATGATTTTCCATCACTCAGTTTGGTGAGACACGAAAAGTCACAATTTTCCTTCACCGATGTATTTACCATGTTTGTATATATATATGTGTGTGTGTGTGTGTGTGGCTCAGTGATGCAGGATTTACAGGTACAAGGTATGGACTTCACCTAGCTCCATAGATCTGAGTGTACCTAATTAACTTGATGGAAGTGGAGGAGATAGTCTTAAGGCTCTAAATATCATCCCTAGCCTTGCTCGATAGTGAGCATTGTCAGTCTTTTGTCAACCTTTCCTATGTTGGTATGCGAGTCAAGTCTTTATTTTATTTGAATGAGTTTGTGTGTTATGTATTTTGTGACTTTATTGATTTTCTTCTAGTGTTATTTAATGTGAAATTAATTATTAATACCTTATGATTATTAACAATTAATATGTATTGCATTTATAAATTAAATTAAGGATAAATTAATATGGACATCTTTTTATGGTTAAATAAATAAATCAAGCATTCTAGGTTGATTGATTAAATTAATTGTTTTAGTACATATCATATAGTAGATTTATATTGTGTCTTGTTTATTTGAGAAAAGTTATTTCAACTTTAAAAAAAAATTAAAATATCTAAATGACTTTTATTTGTGTGTGAGGAAATTTGAGTTTTTAAATTTAAAATTATGAAGTTTATTAAAATTGAAATAAAGTAATTCAATTTTAATTTTCATAAGGAAAATAATTTTGCCCTAAAAGATATTTTGGGTAAAATCCTTTATATTTGGGGATTTTTCCAAAATAAGGAGTTCTTTCATTTTGGGAAAACTTCCTCTCTGTTGTTGAATGTGGATTTTTGCTGGAGGTGTTGAACAAATGTTGAAGGGGTTTTAGTTGGAGAAAAGCTTTGGATTCATCTTGAATTTTCATTTCTAGGAAAGCAATTAAAGGTAGGGGTTTAAATCTCTGTTATTGAATTTTAGTGTTGATTATGAAGTCTTTGCATTTTTTTTTTGTGTTTTAAATGCATTCTTGTATTCATCATTTTATGGGATAAATTCTACAACTTTAAATAATTTTTTGTTAAATCTGGGCTGGGGAATTTTTAAATTTCAAAATTTTATGCTTTTGTTGTGCATAGGAAATAGGGAAACTTAATCTCCATAAGAAATTGTTTGTTCTACTGTTTATAATCAACTATGTTTTTGAATATGGGAAAATAGGTTTTGATGGGTTCCTGAAACCCAGTACTGTCAGAAGATCAAAAGATAAACATTACAGTGTAGCAAAACAAAAAGACAACCAACAAAGGAAAGACAATTGGCGAACCAAACGCCAGCAAACAAGAGAACATAGATTAGACTAAAAAAGATCGATAGAATCCCAGGCTTAGGTTAATTTCTTAATCATTTCCACCACTTCTAACTCCATTTGTTCCATATTGTCCGTTGCCCGCTTAATATCCTCGATTTCCTTACTATGGCTTTGCATCCTTTTAGTGCTTGCTCTCGTTCTTCTCCCAACCCCTGTGTCCTTATCATCTGGGGTGTCATCCTTAACATCAATAATGCCTGTCACAACCTTATCCCCTTGGTAGTTCTCCAACTTGTAGATAAGGGCTTTCATGCTGGCCGAGGCAGGCTTCAAAATCTTGTGGCTTTGCTCACCTATTGTTTTGAGTGTATGCTCAATTCCATCAAGTCTCTTTTCAGTTGCACCTGCTCTATTTTCCAAGCCAAAAAAGCTATTGCGGTTAGTGTTGATAATCTCTTCAGTGTAACCAATCACTTTGGTGAGCTCACTAAGACATTCCGAGAGGGAATCAAACTTTCCCGAGCCTAAAGCTTGTAATGTCTTGATTTTCCCTACTTCCCAGGCTTGCTTGGTTTTGATGCCTTCAATTTCCTTATGCATCTAGGTGAGCACCTATTTGAGGCTTTCCATACCATTATTGATGTAGAGATCAATATCCAAGTGATGCTCTTCTTGGTTCTTGTCACTAGTAGTATTGAGATTAACTTCTAGGCCAACCTCCCTATCCTCAGAGCTCTGAGCTTCTTTCATTGTTGTATCCTCCCCCATCAAGCCCTTCTCCTTTAAATCAGTACTGAGAGGTGACCAGTCCTTGGTGCTTGACTCCTTACTTTTAGAAGTCTTCTTTTTCTTCTTTGAGCTCACAAGTATTTGGACCACCTCACTTCTAGTGTCCATGTCATTGTCAATCTCATACTCCTCGTCATACTAGCTATCGTCCTCCCCTCTCTACTTTTTTTTGGCAAACCCTTTGTTTTGTTTATCTTACTCTATTTTTTAACTTCTTCTACTTGACCCAGAAATTTGGGGGTCGTCCTTTGTCTCCACTTTCATATCATAGCCATTGCCTTCCTCCTCATCAAAGTCATCAAAATCCTCATCTGATTCAGAATTCTCAGCTATATTCAACTAGACAGTCGTGTTCTTGATGTGATTATACAGAATTGCCATCAAACCTTCATGCATTGCAGGGTTGATACTGGGGTTGGAAATTGCATCCTTGATCCCCGCATTAAGGGCACATAAAAGACAATAGGGAAAATAAATTTTATCTTTATACCGAAAATGATTGAGTAAAATAAAGTGGCAGTTGTAAACCCTAGTGTATCTACCATCAAGCGTGATAAACTCCATAATAGCAAGCAAAAACCTTCACCAAATTAACTTAATTACCTTTGGCAAAAAAGTAGGTATGGTTGCCCTTCACCAATCTAGCCTTTTCCTCCTCATTCTTTGGAAATTTCTTCACGACAATGTCTGAAATCTTTTTGTCCCTATAGAACTTGATGCCCTCCATCGAAAGACCCGTTGCCTCCACAATCATAGTTTCGGTCACTTTGACCTTCTTGTTTCCAATGGTTAACGTCCCTTCATTCCAGCCCTTCTTGAAGATTCTCATGATTTTGGGTCGTTTCTCCTACATATTTTCCATAAAATTTGTCATCTTGGTGGCTTGAAGGATATCCCAAACCTACGAATGACTCTTCCATTTCTCAATGGTGGTAGCCTCCATTCTCTTTCATTATCTACCCATGATCCTATTGATATCAATAATCTGCAACTCCCTCCTGATTCCTTTCTTCTCAACAGACTCTCTCTGATAACCAATTCGAATTCTATAGGAGTTTCTAATTCTATTGTTGAAGAGGGATAAAAATGCCCTTAAAGCATGTGAAGTTAACCTATAATGATTGTTGTACCTCCTTCTCGGTAGCCTACAGAACCAACACCTACTTCCACGATGTCTCCTTACACTTTCGGAAATGATATCAAATATGTCCTTGCTTCCCATGCAATCTTTCATAAATTAAGATATCACGTGCTGCGCATGGTAGCTCCCCTTCGCCATTCCAGTTAATAGTTATCTCACTCCATACCAACACATTGGCAGCCCAGTCAGCACTTCGGTTAGCCTCTTTGTAGACATGTCTAATGTGGCATTTTTTTAAACCCCTGAATCAGCTCTCTGGCTGACTCAATGATGTTCTTGATAGTCCACGAAGGTTGATGATTATCAAGAAGGTAGTTGATAATGTTTTTAGAGCCGCCTTCCAACCAAAGCATTTTGACCCCTAAATTAGAGGCCAATTTAATAGATTGAAGTGCACCCATAGCTTTCGCCATATGATTGGTTTCAATTCTTAAGGGATAGGCCACTGCTCCAATGCAAAAGCTAGCCCCATTTCAGATGACACCACCACAACTAGCCGAACCTGAATTTCCTTTTTCCGCCCCATCAAAGTTGGCCTTGAACCACTCATTTGGGGGAAAGGACCAGCAACACAAGCTTCTATTGATTTGGTTGATGTTATTGCCCAAAGTGGCTAGGATATTCCATCTTTTGAGAACATCAAAGTCCTCCTTACTGGTACAACTATGCACTCCCCTAGCTATTACATTCTCAACACAATTTTTTTATCTTGACCCATACCACTTCAGAGATATTACTATCATTCCAGAATAGAGTAAGTGCACAAAGATGGTGGTCAAAAAGGGGGGTATAAGTGGACACTTTTTTTTTCTGAAATCAGGTGAACCTGAACTTGGAGGCAAAATTTGAAGGCCATCCACTCAAGATATGAAGATAATCAAAGAACAAATATTGTAGTACTCTGAATCTAGTTTCCAAACTACTAAATTTTTTTCAAAATTGGATAAGATTACAGGGGTCAAATCATTCGCGCATGAAAAATAGACCCTGATTTTTTCTAAAAAACATAACATAGTGTCTGATGTGCGCATCAAAAAAGTCATAGTTAGATTTAGTATTTTGAAAAATCCTTTGGCAGAAAGATATCTAAGAGTGAGCACTAGAAGATGTGTACTTTTTTATATTTTTTTGTTGAGTATTTGTTTTTTTATGATTTTTCCAATCGAGCACATCTTGAAAATTAGGTACATGGTCATGCGCGAAGCATAAGTTGCACTAAACAAATTGAAAATACAATTTCATTTTTTTTAAATTGTAAAGAATCAAGTGCACTACAATAATATAAATTTTTTTTTGAATTTGGACAAGTATATCAAAAGTTATTAAAAAAAATGGTGCACCTATGTCTGTGAGAACTATGGAGACTGGTAAAAGAAATTCAATAATAATATGTTATTGTTGTTTAAATTTTAAAAAAATTATATGGCTAGAAAGCTCAGAAGATGGGTGAAAATATGGTGCCAATTTTAGAAATTCCCACTTGATGAAGTGTAAACCTAATGATGACAAAGTCGATAAACCAAGTTGATAAAATAAAACACGTCGAAAATGAGAGAAATAGAGGGAAATCAAACGTCCAAACCGTAGCTTTTTCATCTAGGCCTATTTCCAAGCCTAAACAATCAAAAGCACGTATGGGGTACTTATGGTATAAAAAGCGCATACAAGGTACTTATGTTGTAAGAAGCACGTATGTGCTCTTTTTACTATAAACAGCACATATGCGCTATTGTATAATATGATATTGTATATATAATATGTGTATATACATATAATATATAATATATATATATATATATATATGTGTATATAATAATATATAATATATTAAGTATATATATATACACATATAAGTGTATTGTCTCCCCCTCTAAAACACATACAAGGTCTCTCTCTCTCTCTCTCTCTCTCTCTCTCTCTCTCTCTCTCTCTCTCTCTCCCCTTCTCCCTTCCTCCATACCCCATCCCTCTCTCTCTCCCTCCCTCTCTCCCCTTCTCCCTTCCTCCATACCCCATTCCTCCCTCTCTCCCATTCTCCCTTCCTCCATACCCCATCCCTCTCTCTCTCTCGCTCTCTCCCCTTCTCCCTTCCTCCATACCCCATCCCTCTTTCTCTTCTTCTCTCCCTCCCTCCCTCCATACCCCACTACAACTGTGTTTGCACTTCTATAGAAGTAAGAGAATTTATTTCTTGTCTGTAGCTTCCTCTTTGATTTTTATCATGTATGCTTTCCTAATAAAATTGACTGATGGATTTGTGTGTGTATATTGAATAGGAGGAATAGGGTTTGAAATTGAACCATGGGTGTATTGTCGTGACAAACAAGGAAACCTGCAACAATATTCTTCTCGAATGTGTTTTTAATGAGCAGAATAGATGTGGAAAATAGTGTCAACAAAGCAACATGATGAGTCAGACTACCTGCAATATGTTTTTCAGAAAGAAACAATTGGTAGGAAGAGAAAGAGGGAGAGTAACACAAATGATGTCCTGGAGAATGATAGTTGTGGGTATGCGATAGTTCCCATGTTCTTACACAATGCCTGTCACCTAAAGAAATTAAATTTTGTTGTATGCATGGTAGTGGTAGTATATGATGGTCATCACTTGTCAAATGACTTGGAATGGTACATACCCATGAAAGAAATCAAGTGTGCAATTCCTATAGTCACAATCATGATCAGTCCTATAACCTTGCAAATTTAATAGCATCATATGTTTTAAAACTTAGGCAATACTCTTAGGGTTAGGTCAAGCTCTTACACTTTCTTTTTAGTGAAGCCTTGTTGTTTGTTCGCTTGGAGTCTCTCTTATGCTGACAATGGTCTAACTTAGCTATATCAAAACTAAACTACTGATGTTCTATTGTATGATGTTTTATTTATAACTTTAAATTTAATATATCATTTTATTAGCCCATCATATGCCCCTTAGGTGTCATTAGAGGTCGTATTGTTTCCTAAGAGGTCATATGGTGTCCTATGACCCCTTAGGACACCATATGACCCCTTAAGACACCATACGACCCATAACAACACCATATGGTGTCCTAAGGGGTCATAGGATTCCATATGACCCCTCAGAACACCAATGACCCATAACAACACCATATGGTGTTCTAAAGGGTCATATGGTGTTCTATGACCCCTTATGACACTATTTAGTGTCGTTATAGGTCCTATGGTGTGCTAAGGGGTAATATAGTATCATATGACCCCTTAGGACACCCTATGACCCCTTAGATGTTGTTAGGGGTCATATTGTGTTCTAAGGGTCATATTATGTCCTGTATTCGATCTCTCTCTCTCTCTCTCTCTCTCTCTCTCTCTCTCTCTCTCTCCATACCCCATCCCTCTCTCTCTCGCTCTCTCCTCTTCTCCCTTCCTCCATACCCCATCCCTCTTTTTCTTCGTATCTCCCTCCCTCTTTCTCTTCTTTTGTAATTCCTATAGTCACAATCGAGATCAGTCCTATAACCTTGGAAATTTAATAGCATCATATGTTTTAGAACTTAGGCAGTACTCTTAGGGTTAGGTCAAGTTCTTACACTTTCTTTTTAGTGAAGCCTCATTGTTTATTTGCTTGGAGTCTCTCTTATGCTAACAATGGTCTAACTTAGCTATATCAAAACTAAACTACTGATGTTCTATTATATGATGTTTTATTCATAACTTTAAATTTAATATATAATTTTATTAGCCCACCATATTACCCCTTAGGTGTCATTAGAGGTCATATTGTTTCCTAAGAGGTCATATGGTGTCCTGTGACCCCTTAGGACACCATATGATCCCTTAAGATACCACACGATCCATAACAACACCATATGGTTTCCTAAGGGGTCATAAGATGCCATATGACCCCTCGGGACACCAATGACCCATAACAACACCATATAGTGTTCTAAATGGTCATATGGTGTTCTATGACCCCTTATGACACTATTTGGTGCTGTTATAGGTCCTATGGTGTGCTAAGGGATAATATAGTATCATATGACCACTTAGGACACCCTATTACCCCTTAGATGTTGTTAGGGGTCATATTGTGTTCTAAGGGTCATATTGTGTCCTGGATTCAATCTCTCTTCCTCTCCCTCCCCCATTCTTCTTATCTCCCTCTCTCCCTCTCCCTCTCTCTCTCTCCCTCCCTCTACCTCTCCCTACCTCTCCCCCTCTCTCTCTCTCCCTCTCTCCCTCTCCCTCCTTCCCTCCTCTCTCACTCTCCCCTACTCTCTCCCCTCTCTCTCTCTCCATATCCCTTCCTCCATACCCCTTCTTCTCTCCCTCCCTCCCCCCTCTTGTCTCTCTCTCCCTCTCTCTCTACCTCTCCCTCCTTCCTCCTCTCTCTCTCCCTCTCTCCCTCTCCCTCCTTCCTTCATTCTCTCTCCCTCCCACCTACTCTTGCTCTCCCTTCCTCCATACCCCTTCTTCTCTCCCTCCCTCCCCCCTCTTCTCTCCCTCTCTCCCTCCCTCCCCCTCTCTCCCTCTCTCTAAGTTCCCTCCCCCTCTCTCTCCCTCTCTCTCCCTCTCCCTCCTTCCCTCTCTCTCTCTCTCTCTCTCTCTCTCTCTCTCTCTCTCTCTCTCTCTCTCTCTCCCTCCCCCCTCTCTCTCTCCCTCTCCCTCTCCCTCCTTCTCTCTCACTCCCCCTACTCTCCCCATCTCTCTCTCTCTCTCTCCCTCTTCCTTCCTCCATACCCCTTCTTCTCTCTCTCTCTCTCTCTCTCTCTCTCTCTCTCTCTCTCTCTCTCTCTCTCTCTCTCTCTCCCTCCCTCCTTCCTTCCTTCTCTCTCCCTTCCCCCTACTCTCCCTCTCCCTTCCTCCATACCCCTTCTTCTCTCCTTCCCTCCCCCCTCTTATCTCCCTCTCTCCCTCCCTCTACCTTCCCTCCCCCCTCTCCCTCTCTCCCCCTCTCCCTCTCCCTCCTTCCCTCCCTCTCTCTCTCTCTTCCCTCTCCATCCTCCCCTCCTTTCTCTCCCTCTACCTCCTTCCCTCTCTCCCTCCCCCCCTCCTCTCTCCCTCCCCCCCTCCTCTCTCCCTCCCCCCTATTCCCCCCCTCTCCCTCTCTCTCTCTCCTTCCCTCCCTTTTCATTCACACTTTTTCTACTACCAATAGTGCATATGGGGTACTGAACCTATTAGTTCACTGCCATGCCATAACTTTTTTAAGGCATAGGAGCGCACACATGGTACTTATTACTTGTAAGCACGTACGGGGTACTAAGCCCATTATTCGCTACCCTGTGGTAACATTTTTTAGGCTTAGGAGCACGTATGTGCTACTTATTAGTACAAAATGGGAAAACAAATATACCGTTAGGATTACCAACATTTTATGGACTAACAACACGTACGTGGTTATTAATGTAGTGCATACACGGTACATAGACATAGTTTTAGTTTCCCAAGAGCCTCAACAGCCTCAAAAGAAGTTTTTGAAGTTGTTGAAGGCCCCACCGGAACTATGTCTACACTTGTATCACTATTTTATACATAGAAGTAAGTGATTTTTTTGTTTTTGCATGATTTCAAATAATTGAATTGTTGTTCTTATTAGTTTTGTCAATAGTATTGTGATTGTTTAATAGTTTGATTCCAAAAAATAGTGATAAGATGCATATTTATGGTTATTTTTTTGTTTATGAACTTTTGTTTACATATATATGTAATATGATTCTATTTAGGACAACCAATATCAACCATCGGAAAGAACAAGTGAGGAATGATGGAACAATGAGAGGTTGAAAAGGAAAGACAAAGGCAGCGTATGAAGAAATTAGGTGACATAAGAACAATGGGAGAAGAAGGTATGTCATCCTCAACATCTCAATTCGATTTACCAAACGAACATAATGCACCTAATGCAATTGAAGAAGAGACATTTGATTTACCATATCAACCTAATGCAATTGAAGAAGATACCACATTGAATAATCAATTAAATGATGAACATACACCTTCTCTATTTGATGAATTGAATGTACATAATGCACTGATGTTAACACCTCCTAGAATCATTCCTAGGAAACCAAAGTATCTAATTGATATTTATGAGAATATATTGAAGCCAAAGCCCAATAAAATGAATGAACGAACTTGTAGGAGAATGGTTAAAAGAATATGGAAAAACTATTTTGAAAACTTAAATCAAACCACAAGATGTCAATTAATTGTTCAAATGATTAAAAAAATGAATTTTAGAGAGACAATGAAAATTCTAAGCCTAAGATCATCTGAGAGTAACAGTGAAAGAACTATTGTGAGAAATCTATTTGATGCATATCAATCTATTGGTTCAAAATCACGTACTAAAGATTCTAATTCTACTCGACGTGTCATTACATCAACCATAATGAGCAAGAAAATAAAAAAAGATCATTTGATAAGAAAAACAAGTCATTAAAAGTTAATAAAACAACATTAAGTAAAACATTAAAGAGGCGGGAAAAAATAGAGGAACCTAACAATAATTCTCTTTGGGCATTCTTGGGTAGACTACCACGCAAAGACAAGGTTGTTGTTGATGCACGAAGAACATTAATTGAAAATTTTTGGCATTACAACACAAGAGTTTTTCCCAACCAAAGAGATGTTGTTAGAAGGTGAATTGGGTCTACAAATAATGAGCCACATGCCAAACACTATTTTCATATGACTCAAGCTAAATTTTATGAAAGATTCCTTCAAAAGTTTCCTCAAATAAGAATTTCCCAAATTTTTTTTGAAATTGCAAAACCCTTTTATATATAGATTAATCATGTGCACACCACGTGTTGTTGTAGGATGCATATTGAATTTTCCATGCACTATGATATTTTTTGTCATATTTGTTCTACTTTGCACACTAACGATGTTTTGCAGGAATGCAAAATACAAGCACCTCCTAAGTCGGTAAGACAATTTATTTCAAGTGTGCTATGTAATAGACATGATGGTTGCATTTATTATAAGATGCCTTGTTTGGAAGGTTCTTGTGCTATATGTGGTGGTTTGAAACATTTACCAAGATGCATACATTTGGAGAGCATAGATGAAATTGGTACAAAACTAGTTTCTTTCGGAAAATACAAGACAATCACATATGGAGTTAAAGATGGAAAATATTTGAAGAGATGTGAGCTAGTGAAAACTGATATATGTGTAGCTGAATTTATGAAAATGTTTCAAGAGAAACTAGTTTATGAGTACATAATGTATACACATAGAGATCTATGGTTAGATGAGAAATTCAAGTTATGTAAGGACACATTTCCTCTTGGAACCATTGTCTTTATCGTTGATTTCACTAAAAATTCTACACTACAACCTCACAATGAAGTGCAATCTATATATTATC
Source organism: Cryptomeria japonica (assembly GCF_030272615.1). Classification (NCBI taxonomy): domain Eukaryota; kingdom Viridiplantae; phylum Streptophyta; class Pinopsida; order Cupressales; family Cupressaceae; genus Cryptomeria; species Cryptomeria japonica. Next base: position 211,058,137 of record NC_081410.1, on the reverse strand, counting down.
ACTCTACACAAGTTTCTATTTTTGTACACATAGCATTCATGCATGCAGATGATAGCATAAAGGAGGATAGAAAGGTTTTAAGAGAGTATCACTTCTACATAAGTGTTGATCATACTCATTCATCGGAGTTTGTACAAGGATGCTTTAAAGTTTTCTATGATAGTTTAAAGGAAAGGAACATATGATACAACTGACACTTAATATGGTCAGATAATTGCACCACACAATTCAAGAATGCAAGGATGTTTTATTGGTTGACAAGGATGCATATGACAAGCAGTGTATAACATGTTTGGAATTTCACTAAGGCTGGACATGGTAAGGGAGAGCACGATGGTGTAGGAGCATGTGTGAAAAGAGCCCTAGCTAGAGAAGAATTGAAGTACGAAGGTGGTGCAGAGTTGATAGATGCAGAAACAATTGTGCGATGGTGTAAGTATACGATGGGTCTAGGTAATCTAGGTACGTCAATGGTTCATAGATATTTTTGGTTGATCACTGAATCTAACATTGAAAACTATCTAGATTGTTGTACAGTTGCAGAATCGAGTGACATGCACTCATTTATGAGTTCAAATTCAAGTTCACTGGTAATTTATATGAGACAGATGGTATGTTTTTTCTCTTCATGCATGTATTATTTGTGGGAAGAATGTGAATCACAAGAGTGGGTTGACAAATGGTCTTATAGACCTTTGGTTCCCATTGATTCATATCGAATTCCCAAAGCACTACAATTGAGCCAGATGGAGACATCAGTGGATTTTGACCATGTATCTGACCTAGTGGATTCAAGTGATTTTTTGAGTTGATTTTTTTGCAAGTATTCTTTTTGGTTCATTTTGTTGTACATCATACTTTATTTTTGGTATTAATTAACACTTTATAAAATTCATGTCATGTGTATGCAGTTGTTGTAGAAGAGAACAATGAAGAAGGAACAAATTACTATTTCTGTCATTGTGTTGAGCCAAAAAGAAAATTGACAACCACAATAATTGATGTCGTGACAGGAACATGGCTTCGAAGATACCCTCTCAAGAATTCTGATGTTTGGTTGTTCGAGGACTTTGAAACACATATACATATTCTTCATTTGTTTAACCTTGTTGTTGCAACAAATAATCATTTGATGAAGTATCGTGGTAGACCTCATAACAAGATTTTATGGAAAGTTCTTGAATCTGACCATGAGGTAATACTTGACATAATACGGGTTAGAGTTGATCCTGAAGACTCACTTGATTGATTCTACAGTTCAAAGTAGAATGATTTTGATAATTTTGTATAAATTGTCAACGAATTGTTCTATTTTTGTTTTTTGTATATATAAATGCCCATGAGCTAATTTTTACATGTTTAGGGGCATAATTTTGTATATTTAAATGGCAATGAGCTGATTTATACATATGTACATGCCAAATTTTGTATATTAAAATAATGATGAGCTAAATCACACATATTGTAATGCCAAATTTTTGTATAAAAGCCCATGAAATTATTTGTAAGACATTTTTTTGTATAATCAAATAGCCAAGAGCTGATTTGACCATATTTAGAGGCAATTTTTTGAATAATATGTGACTATTTTGTGTGTCAATGTTTTGTGACTATGTTTTGAGTATATGTGATGTGTCCCTAGTCAATCATGAGCATTCTTGATTCTTGTATAAACATGGAGAATTATTTGAGTCATTATCGGGTCATAGGGGTCATAGATTGAGACTAGATACAATTTGAGCAAAAATTGTCAAAACAATTGTCAAGCAACTTCTGCATTCCATTGGTAGGGTATGACTCTTGACATTCCTGTGCTTTGGGATGCATGACAGGGGCATGCCTAGATTAAAACTACCCACACAGACGTGCTCGTGACGTCAGTTTGTGCACACGATGAACCAAATCAATTCTAGCCAATCCTGCAACTTTGCATTGCATGCAAATGACGTTTTTTCCAGCAGACGAAAAAATGCTACAAATTGAAAATGGCTCCGATTCATCAAAAACCAAGATAGACCATTGTAGAGGAGTCTCACACAACTCCACAGGTTCAAATGGATTGACCATATGTGTCTTGAATTTGAAGAAACAGTTCATCAAATTTTGACAATTTTTTAGACTCAGGGAACTTGAGAGATCGCCGTAGTACGGTATGACTCTCGATGTTCTGGAACTTTGGGATGCATGAGAGGAGTATGCATAACATAAAACTTCCCACTTGGATGTGCTTGTGATGTCAAATTGTGCACATGACAAACCGAATCAATTCTAGCCAATCTTGCAACTTTGCATTGCATGCAATTGACAGTTTTTGCAGCACACAAAAAAATGCTACCAATTGAAAATGGCTCCGAGTCATCAAAAACCTAGATAGGCCATTATAGAGGAGCCTCACATGACCCCACAAGTTCAAACGGATTGACCATATGTGTCTTGGATTGGAAGAAACAGTCTGTTAAATGTTGATAATTTTTTAGACTCATGGCACTTGAGAGATTGCCCCGGTACGGTATGACTCTTGACATTCTGATGGTTTGGGATGCATGATAGGGGCATGCCTAGCATAAACCTACCCACCCAGATGCACTCATGACATTGGTTTGTGCACACGAAGAATTGAATCAATTCTAGCCAATCTTGCAACTTTGCATTGCATGTAACTGATGATTTTTGCAGCAGACAAAAAAATGCTACCAATTGAAAATGGCTTCGAGTCGTCAAAAACCAAGATAGGCCATTGTAGAGGAGCCTCACATGACCCCACAGATTCAAAGGGATCAACCATATGTGTCCTGGATTGGAAGAAATAGTCTGTCAAATTTTGACATTTTTTTGGACTCATGACACTTGAGAGATCACCCCGGTACGGTATGACTCTCGATGTTTCGGTGGTTTGGGATGCGCAACAGGGGCATGCCTAGGGTAAACCTTCCCACCTAGACATACTTGTGATGTTAGTTTGTGCACACGACAAACCAAATCAATTCTAGCTAATCTTGCAACTTCGCATTGCATGCAACTGATGGTTTTTGTAGCAGGCAAAAAAATGCTACCAATTGAAAATGGCTCTGGGTCATTAAAAAATGGGATAGCCCATTGTAGAGGATCCTCACATAAGCCCATGGGTTCAAAGAGATCGACTATATGTGTCCTAGATTTGAAGAAACAGTCCATCAAATTTTAACAATTTTTTGGACTCAGGGCACTTAAGAGATTGCACGGGTACGGTATGACTCGACATTCCGGCAGTTTGAGATGCATGACATAGGCATGCCTAGCGTAAACTAGCCCACCTATATGCACTCACAACATTGGTTTGTGCACACAATGAGCCGAATCAATTACAGCCAATCCTACAACTTTGCATTGCATGCAACTGACGGTTTTTGCAGTAGGCAAAAAAATGCTACCAATTGAAAATGACTCTGAGTCATCAAAAACCAAGATAGGCCATTGTAGAGGTGCCTTATGCGACCCTACAGGCTCAAACAAATCAACCATATGTGTCTTGGATTTGAAGAAATAGTTCGTCAAATTTTGACAATTTTTTTGGGCTCAGGGCACTTGAGAGATCACATCGATATGGCATGACTCTCGACATTCCAGCGCTTTGGGATGCACAAAATGGGCTTGCCTAGAGTAAACCTACCCACTCAGATGTGCTGGTGATGTCGATTTGTGCACATGATGAACAAAATTTGACCATTGCAAGCATGAGGGTGCTCTTGCACCAAACACATATTGTTGTTTATATTCATATTGTCGATTTTTGTTGTTTATATTCATACTGTTGATTACATATGCAAATATTCATTTAAATTTATAAAAGGAAAGCCACCAAATATAGTGAATACACAATAATGAACTGAATACAAGGAGTTTTGTAGGGTTAATTCAACATTTTAGAAATTTTATCAAATCATATTCCATGATTGCAATGTTTTATATCATATATTTTTGTTGTTTATATTCATATTTTTTATTACATAGGCAAATGATCAATTAAATTTATAAAAGGACAACCACAAAATACAATAAATACAAAATAATGAACTCAATACACATTTATTGGATCGAATATCGATATTTAGATATATAAAAAAATGCATGTCTGCCAAGTCAATACAAGTATTACAAAAATGTGGCATATGCCATGTCCAAATTGATATACATTAAAAATGTAGATTATATCTACATGTATTGGTCATTATATGACCAAAACTAACACAATATGATCCTAAACTTGTGGTGGATAATCAAAATCAAAGCCTCTTCGATACAGTATGTGGCTCTTTAGATGGCTGCAAAACCATAATTCAAAAGCCAAGTTAGAATTCTTTTGTAGAAAATAGTTCACAATTAACAACATAGCTATTCATTTAACTATAATTCCTTTGCAATTGAAATGTAGATTACCTCATCGGCTGATCTAGGAGCTAATGGCTTCGCTCTCCTCTCCTTGTCACTCTTAGGAGTTTTTGTGAAGACATACTTAAATGGATCCACATTATGGCTGTACCTGTGAAGGGGTCTATTGTAGATTAAATGTACAATTAATACAATGTACTAACATAAATATATCAAAAACACTTAAAAGCTATAATATAGAGAACAATGACGTACCTGTGCTTGAGATGCTTCTCTAATGGACTGAGAATGGCTCACCATCAATGGAGAAACTGTTGCTATTACCTATAAAAAAAAAAGTTCAAAGATTAAATACAATTAATATAATGATAAGTATTGTAGGTTAAAAACAATTAATTTTACATATCAAACAAAAGTGTAAAGGGTTTTGAGATGCTTCTCTAGTGCATAGAGGAGGGTTCACCATTGATGAAATAGGTATGGATATTTCCTGTATGAAAAAATTATAAGATTATAATATATCACAAGTTCACATGTACGCATGCATATAATCATGAAATCAAGAAAATAAAGTAGAGATACATAACTCTGCCCTCTCTTGATCCACGGGCGAATCAGGTGCATTCAACAAATCCACATAGCTCAATGGTCATTGTACATGTAAAATAGACAAAAAACACTAATCAATCTACAAACCCCAACTAATACTTGATTTCAATATTTTCAAACAATTTTACAACTAAAAATGTGTTCAATTACCTCCTTCCCATGTTTTGGCATCTTCAAGGAATTTTTTTTCTTAGGACGAGCCCTAGACGTGGAGGGGATACCCTAAAAAAACAATATTAACATGAGATATTAGTACAAATAATAAATTAAATATAATTTTAAAAATCTAAAATGAAATTAATTGCATATTCCATCAAAACAATACATAAAAAGGGTTGTACAAAATATGATACCGTATATCCTTGTAGGCCAAAATCGATCGCTAAGAGCATGATGTCATCAATCTGAGACATTTGGTCCCCTGTCAACACCTACAAACCAAAAATTGTACCAAGCATTAAAGATAGTTAGTATATCTTGTATTTTTTTGAATTCAAAGTGTACTATTCTATTTTAACATGTTACAAAATTTATACCTTAGGCATCGAAGTTGTAGTTGTAGTAACTGAGGGAGGAGTATGGGATACCACTGCTGCATCCTGAAATGCATATTATTTATCTCAATTTAAATCGATGTATAAATAAAAATTCATTTATGTAATTATAAATTTAAAGTGACTGATAAATAAAATGCTATGAATTCAAATCAACACACCTATGTCTATCGCTCATGGGCAAACACCATGTCCATCAACTCATCTGTCAGCATGAAATACTCAATCGTGCAGGCCTGACATCTACTCCTGCAAATCATGCACAGATGAGATGTGGATCCATCTGCATTGGTTGCATCATCTATCCCTGAGAATATCCTCAAGCAACTGACACACATATGCTAGATGGGCTCTCTATCACCACCTGGAGCAACTAATGGCTCATCATCCAATATAATAGGGTGTGCTAACAACGTCCCATGTTGGATGATGGCACCAATCAACGTTGTGGCCGCTTAAAGAGTCTATAGCTCCATCGACTCTTTCAACTCTATTGGGACACCCTAATGCACCTTGGGTTTGGGTGCTAGGGAGCGGTGACTCTGTGCAGGTAATCGCCTATGGGCTCCAGGTCTATCTTGGGAAGAGCCACCACCTCTACCATGGAACTCTCTCATGTCAAAATAGTTTGGGTGCACATTGAGCACAAACTCACAATATACTTTTCTCAAAAAATATAATGGCACCTCATAATTATTACAAGGTGTATCATCAAAGACCATCCACCACCTCTGCCAAAAAATATTCTTCATCTGCACATTGGTACACCAATGTATGGGAAACCTCTTTGCATTAAGAGGTAATGACTGACCAGTTTTGGGATCAACGAAAAGGGCACATATTTGTTGTTTACTAATATTTTTGTTTTTTACTCCCTCATATGATATTCCATTGGCATAGAATTGATGACACCTATCCCTAAAGCTTCCCCATTTGGTAATTTGTGTGGAAACAACTATGGCACCTCTAGCTAATGTTTCTAGGCTAGTGGTGAGGGATTGATGATGCTCAAGTTCGGATGTTTTCAATTTAACAATTAGTCTATTGATTTTAGACGTATTTTGTCCTAACTAATTAATTAATTACTCCTATGTTTCAGGTGTGCGATCAAAAGGAGGAATTGGGGGTGTATCTTATGGGTTTTCAGGAGGTGCATTTTGTTGTTCTTGTTGTGGCTTAGAAGAATTTGGTTTTTGAAACAAAAAATGAAAAAACCTAATCAAAATTAATGAAATTAAATTCAAAATGTAAAACAAATTGAACAAAAGGGAAAGAAAGACAAAAATAAACAAAAACTAACCTTGATCCATAGTGTTTGGAGGATAAATCTAGCACCCCATTCACGGTTTAAGAGAGAAAATGAAGAAAAAAAAAATTAAAAATGCGTTATTCATGGGAAAATAAGACCCAGTTTGTTTTTTTTTAACTTTTTTTGATAGGTCTTGCATATGCGGTTCTTTTGGGATTATTAGCGTATATGTGCTCTTTTTCCTATAAGTAGCGCATACGTGCTCATTTTCCTAGAGGTAGCGTGTATGCACTACTTTCCCTAAAAGCAACGTGTACGTGCTACATTCTCTTGGATCGGGAACAAAAAATCTAAGCATGTACGCGGTCATTTCAAATTTTAGAACCGTGTACATGCTGCTTGTTTTTCCATGTTTTTTTTGGGTGGTGTCCACTTTTCTGACCACCATCTTTGTGCACATACCCAATATTCTATTATTTTTCTCTTTCCATATCCCTCAGAGGATATGGGCAAAAGAGAACTTCCAAAGATTTCTTATGGTGAAGTTATTGATGGAATAATGCCAGCTTCTGAAAAAATCCTGCATCTCCTCCTAGAAAACCCAATTAAACCCCCACATTTGAAAAAACATCCCCCAAATATGATTGGTATAAGGACAATGTAAAAAGATGTGGCTCACAGATTCCTCATTATTAAGACAAAGGTAGCAAAAGCTAGGGAAACAAAAGCCGCTCTTTCTTAAATTGTCAATAGTAAGAATCTTGTTTTGCAAGAGGATCCACAAAAAGATGTTGATTTTGGAAGTCAACCTTGGATACCAAGCCTTGGCCCAACCCAGAATAGGGTCTTGGGAGTGTGCTAGTAAAAGGATAGCAAAAGAGACCGAATAAGTTCCTGACAAAGTCCCACACCACACTATATGGTCTTCCCTTTTAGAATTTAAGATTGCATGGTTGATCATTAAGTTTACTTGCTTGAGTTTGGGGTCAATAGGTCTAAGGTCCACCCACATTTGATCTTTCCAATAATCAACCACTTTGGTACCTATCTTCTCCTTGCAATTCTGGATGAGTGTATGAGAAGCCAACTTATTAAGAGGGGCTCCTCCAATCCAAGCATCATCCCAAAAGTCCACCTTCCTGCCATCACCAATGGCCCAGACATTGCTTAGATTAGCAATACCTTTAGCCTGGATAACACTATTCCAAATGAAAGAACCGCTTGGTATCTGATTTGAGACCAGGAAATCCTCAATGGTGGGAGCTTTCCTAAAGTACTTAGCCTTCTAGATATCATTCCATTCTCCTTTTCCCTAATAAATTCTACAAATTTGTTTAGCCAAGAGAGTTTTGTTCAAAGTTCTGATATTCCTAAGACCCAAGCCCACCTTCTTTATAATCAACTATGTTCTGATTGATTAAAAAACATGTTTTAAGGACCCGAAACCTTTACATCATAGAAATAGAAAGAGCAGCAAAAGGATTAAAAGTCCGCATACATAACGACTGGCTAGAAGACCAGTGAACAGAAAGAATAGCAAAGCAACAAAACAACAAAACACAACAAAGAAACTGGGGAGACGCTACACAACAATTTTCTTTAGCAGGTCCTCTGCCTTTATCACCAACTCATCATAGGTAGCCCTAACATCTTTCAGCTCTTCCAGATCCTTGTTCATTTTCTTTTCCTTCCTCTTGCCTCTGGTGCTGTTTCTGGGACCTTGAGCTTCCCCTATACCTTCAGTGTCCAGGTCAATTTCCTGGATTTCCTTGTCATCATCAAGCTTACTAATGAGGGTATGAGTATTATTGGCCGAGATTTTCAGAATACTAAGGCTCTACTTCGTGATATTCTTAAGGCACTCCTCAATTTTTTCCACTTTAGTGACAGTATCTAAGAGTGTTTTTTCACTAGTTTCCGCAAGGCTTTTTCTGTTCAGCATCTCCTTTTCAATCTTCTCAAACCTGGGGTTGAAAGCATCTCTGATGTCTTCCGCTTTAGCAATAGTGTTTTTCAGATCCTCAATATAGTCAGCCATTGTATAATCAACTATGTTATTTTGCTTGGTTCTATTTAATTTTCTATATTTGAGTTACATAAGAAAAAGAAATATTTTTTTTGTGTTTTTATTAAAATTGGGAGGGGTTGTGTTTTGTTTATTTTTGTTTTGATTAAAATTAGTCTTTTTTTAAAATAAATAATTTTTTTTCTGCATGTGTGGGGAGCCAGTGGCTCGACCCACACTACCGTGGGATGCACCCATGGCTGTGGGCCTCCAAACCCACAGTCACAAGCAACCACAACTATGGGCTTGCAAACCCATAGTCATGGCATCCATGGCTATGGGTCCCACCATACCCTGCCTCCCCTCCTTGCCCTTTCATGGGGCCAAGTAAGATTAAAATAATTTAGTTTTTATTATATATATATAATATTGTTTAAAAATTTGAATAATGGTTAATTCTAATTCATAATTAGAAGATTTAAATAAAAGCATATATATATATATATATATATATATATATATATATCTTTGTGTGTGTGTGTGTGTAATTATATATGCATATATATGTCTAAAATTATCTACTATTGTTTGAGAATTTTTAAATTGATATTTAGTGAATATGGATTGGAAGACTATATTATTTTTGGAAATTATTGAAGTAATTGATTTAAATCAAAATTTAGAAATTATTGTGAAACTTGGTCAAATATGAACTTGATGGAAAACCATATTTGATTTTGAATGTAATAAATGGTTTGGATTTCATATATGTTTTTCTTTGTTAATCAAGTCATAATGCAAATTAATTGGTTATAAGTTGAATTGTCTTTTTCACGTTTCTTTCCCTTTTATGGTCTTGTCTCGTGAGTAGACCGAATTGTGTTATATTACCTCCAATTGGTCAAACCTAGATGGTAGGGTTTGTGTGACCAAGTGTATTCTTCAGTTATGTTTTAACTCCCTGTGTATGATTGGATTTTATGTTTTGCCTTGGAGTTCTCTTGGGTTTGAGTAGTGTCATAAGGAAGAGTGGCTTCCAAATGGGGTTCAGGCCCAAAGTGGTTGACAGTATAATCCCCTCGAAAGTTGGATAATTAAGTGATAACCTAATAATGTATTAGGGGGTTTTGGTAGCTTAAACACTAATTAAGATTAATTGTACCCCGCTCATGGTTGAGTGCTCGTGCAGACTCAGGGTGCAGTGGGAAGGCTTGGAATGGAAAAACCAACCACCTTGTCCTCATGAAAGGTTTGTTGGGTCTGCATAAGACTTGGATGGGGTTAGGGGTTCAGGGGAGGCTACCAGGATAACCCAGGATGGGGTTTGAGGCCTATGGAGGCCTGCCAGGATAACCATGCCAAGATATGCGATACCACTCTTCCCTTATGTTCACTGTTGTGTATTCTTGTTGATGTCACCTAGAGTATTATTGTGGAGTCATCATTGTGTGTGTTTTTTTTATGTAGTTACCTAATGTCATGTTTATACCATGTGTACATTCTTTGTGGTTTTCTAGAGGGTCTCATTTCTATGTCCTATCACAGTGGGGTGGTTCTTTTTTAGCCACATGGTCGGGTGGTAGTGCCACTTTCCATCGGGTGTTCGTTCCTTCCATGAGAGGGTTGGCTTCGTAGGTGTTCCATTTGTTCTCAAGGATTTGATCATCTCATGTACCAGCTAGATCATCTTTGTTCTTCTTGGATCATTCTTGTAGTTCTTGGACCTTATATGGTTGGTTGTATCTTTTGTTATGTATGCCTTCATGGCAAGCTTTAATTTTGATGTAATCTTTTATACTCTTGTGAGACTTGGTGTTTGAAGTTCAATGTAATATTATGAAAATCTCGTAATGTATATGCAGTGTATTATAATGAGAATTAGATGGTAGGATATATATCTTTAATTAGAAACATTGATGTAATGTAAATGAATGTATTATTATGAATGTAGCATGAAAATGTTTATGTTATCAAGTGCAATAGTATGAATCAATCATTGTTTACTTTAATTAAGTTCCTAATTGTTAAATATATCTTAAGTGGATTATTGACCTTAAGTAATGATTAGTTTAATCAAGTAATCCATGTTGGAAAACCCTTTAGGAGTTGTAGTTTAAGTCTTCCACTTGTGCAATTTTAAATGCACTATTTATCTTAATGCATCTTTTAGTTGAACAGTAATGTTTAAAAAAAAATCCACTCTTTTTCTAGTGTTTTAATTTAATCCTCTATTGGCGGGGCATTACATACAACATTGCAATGGTATATAGATAGCAAAACCTTTCTATAATAGCACAACCCTCTCAACTTTTGAACCTTTCTATAGAAAAACTTTCTTATATAGAGGATGGACGAAGAATGAAAATATGTAAAAAGATAGAATATGCAATCTTAAAGTGTTTTTAGATGCATAAGATAGTTCTTGAATAAATCATGTCCAATATAAGAAAGAACAAGGTAAATTTGGGATGAAATAGATGGAAATAGTTACAAAACATAAACAACATCATATAGTCCTAAGAAACTAGAGTTACAATCATAACCAACATAGGGTAGTCCTAATGAACATAGAATGATTCTAACTAACCTAGGATGTTGCAAACAAGGCTAGGACAACATAAGAAAAAACTATCTTCAATAAAGATTATAAAGTGTTAGTAGGCACAAGGATACTCTAATTTTAAGAAAAATATATTTGAAACAAAAATTAAAAATAATTGATGAAGAAAAGGAAGTTGAAAAAGAAAAGAGCATTGACATGATCATAGGCTTAGTAAGTAATCTATTTAGTTATAAACTTAATAGTAATATGTTTGGTACCATGATAAAAGTTTACAAAGAACAAAGGAGGTAGAACATGAAATTGAATCCAATTTTGATTAAAGGTTATCTTTTATTACTAAGAATTTATGTTTTGATTAATAAAATTAGAAAAATGGTCATAAAATTTTGTGAATTTGCCCAATGAAACCAGATTTAACATTAATACAAAAGAATTATCAATTTTAATTCACAAGTTCTATTAAAGTGCAATATCATTAATCTATAATGTTTTATTGTTTATAACTTTTAACCATTTGAAACTGATTATACATTCAATTTTAAGTTTAAAAATAGGAAGACATGAACACAAGGAACAAATTTGATCAAAATTGACTTTTATATACACAATTCTAGAAGAATTGTGTATGTATATATACTAAATTTTTATATATGCTAACTCAAATAAGTTTTACAAAATATGGCATATGTCATCTCAAGATCTATAAACAATATTCATGTTGAATAGCTACGTATCAATCCCTACATGTCTACAAGTGACCCTATATGTCTTAATCAAATGCTAAAATTATGGTGGATCATCAAAATCAAGCCTCTTTGAAGTAATTTGTGGTTATGAAGTTCACTACAAAATAAAAATTCAAACAACAAGTTAGAATACTTATGTCAATAATAATTCACAATTGTCAAATTAACATCAAAATTACTATAATGAACCATATTTCTCTAAAATGGAATCATTGATTACCTCATGTCTTATTTTTTTCACTAAAAGCCATTTTGCAAATGATCATCACCTTTGGCGATCAGGAGTCCTACCATATCATTGAGATAGATGATCTATGAAATCGCCAAATCGTTTATAAGACTATACTAGGTAAAATAAAATTGATACAAGTTGATATATAACTAGTGACAAAGAAACATAAATTAAAGATATATCTACTTCCATCTATATATATATATATATATATATATATATATATATAAACATATACCTCTTGTGATGATTGTCTAGTTGTTTTAGGAGAAGTCATCATGGATGAAACAACTATGGAAGTATCCTGTATAAAAAAATGACAACATTGTAATGCAATTAATGTACATGTGCATATAATCATAATATCGTGAACATAAAAAAACATATAGGGAAAGAGCACCAGTAGCCGTCATAGCTAACTTCGGGCACCCATAGATCCTAAACGGTACATTGGATTTTGATTTTTTTTTTTAGTTGTCTTCGTATGCGACTTAACTGCTTATACCTATTGAGCTGGCTTCTGGGTAGTAACGATGCACGCTATCGAATCAGTTATGCACACAAAGGTCAAAAAGTGCACATTTCAAAGTGTCGCCTGATACCTAACTAAAGATGTTCCAGTAATCGTCAACTCAAAATCACTAGTACTTGTTGACAAATTTCCCAATAGTGGTGCACAAATGATCCAATAGTGGTACACAAATGGGACAAATGTTCCAATAGTTGTGCAGAAATGGGCCAATTAATTACAAAAAATTATCGGCTATTGGTACAAAACAAATTTATTAATGGTGTTTTCACTATGACAGCTATTGGGGGGTCAACATGACAATAAGGTGATGGTTATTGGAACTATATTATCTATTGGTACTCTTCCCCTACCTCCTACCTCTCTTCTTCGGATGTTCCAGGTGTAGTCATTAAGGATATACATCCCATTGGTTGTTGTACAAATAATACAAGAATGTAAGACTATCAATTTATGTACATGTATAATCATAGTACATTAAAAATATTAACATCTAAATCATGCTACAATAAGTCATATAAGTTCTTTAAAATGTTATATCAATTAAAATTATGTTCAATTACCTTTCCTTGGTTAAGTGTTCTGAAGTAAGACATTGACAATGGTTCTAATTCACCACACTTGGCATACCCAACAAGAGTAAGATAAGATCAACATATAATATTAAAAATATAATTTAATTAATCATGATTTAAATGATATGAACATTCAATAAAAATTGTAAACATGTATGTGCAAAAAAGAATACCATATAGTTTACTAGGTGAAATTTAATGGTCATAAGGGTAGCTTCCTAGACCTATGAAATTTGATATGTTGTCATCACCTATTAAACCACACAAAATATACATTAATAGGGTAAAAGTACAAACCTGTGCCACACTTTTACAAAGGGAAAGGTTAACACAACAATAAATGTTCAATTTCATTGCCATAAAAGTGGCATTTGTATTTTGAATTTGAAGATGATGTAAACTGATGAAATGTGTAAATTTTGGTGAATATTAAGTCTACTATTTTTCGAATTTTTTTGTCAATAATTTATATGTCTTTTTAGCTTTAAAGTCCATTTTTTTATTGTTGAAAAATGCTGAAAAAATAGAGTGTTTAGTTCCCACCACAAAAGAAAATGTAAATCAACTTATTTTTTTCCGATTTTGATATCTGTTATAAATGCAATATATATACATTGTATCAAAAAAAAATTAAATTTTTTATGTATAATTTCTTTGTTATAGCATTTGGAAGTCAAATATAACAAAATTTGACAGTTTTTGTCTCCCACCATAACTTGTCTATTCAATTTATGATAATAAAAAAATGAAAAAATACCCTTTTGGAGAAGACTCTCTCTAGTGAACCATATTTTTTTCAATTTTTTTTGAAGTTATTCGATATATATTTTTTTTTTGAACCGGCCTCTTACTGAACAAAAGAATACCTACTTGTAGTATTTTTAACTTTTTATATTTTAAATATAATCAAAACATTATAAAAATTATATGAGTAGAATCGTGACTTTAATCTCTACAAAAGAGTATTTTTAGTTTTTTTAATAAATTTAATTTACCTATTGATTTTTTTTTGCAAAAGTCACAAGTTTCAAAAAATCTGCATTTTTGTTGATATGGTTGCCACTTGGCATTCCACATAGATAGTTCCGGCCAGAAGCGTTCCGACCGTAAATTTAGTTTTTTGAATAAATTTAATTTACCTATTGATATTTTTTTGCAAAAGTCACAAGTTTCAAAAAATCTGCATTTTTGTTGATATGGCTGCCACTTGGCATTCCACATAGATAGTTCCGGCCAGAAGCGTTCCGACCGTAAACGTTTTCCGATCAAAACTATGGAGGCCAACGCAACTAGTTGTACAAGTGACCGGTTGCTTCAACCCCCTATAGAATAATCTTTTTTTTTCCATAAAATTTCAATTTCAATCAAGTGCGAAAATAATAAAAGTGATTTTTGAATAAAATAATTTTTTGTTTCTGAAATAAAGTGGCATTTTTTAGCAAGGAGGAAGTTTATAAAGGGGCGAATATTTCTAATTTTATAAAGGGGTGAAAATTTTGATTTTTTTGTTCGAAGGCATCTACCCTTTCCAAGTATGTTATTTTAAATTATTCTTTTCAATCATGCTTAATTTACAATATTAGATGTTTTTGGGGAAATTAAATATTTTTTAGATTTTTTAAAACTTTATTTTATTATTCATTAATTTCTCTTCAATCATTTATTTTTGTTGGTATTTTGGTATGGTTGTGTCATTGATGTCAACACCTACTAACACTTATCAACTCTGGCACTTTGGAGAATCAACAACATTCACCGGCAAGTAAATGACTCATGCACATTCACCGATATCTGGTACACCGATAGGATATAATGATCATCGGAACTTGGAATGGCATGGAGAACACTGGGCTATGTCAAAGACATCGTTTGGACACTTTGTCTTGGAGATTTGATTATTGGTATATTCGTATTTGCATATTTGCTGTTACTGGCAAATAGGTCTAGGTTATACACTGCTAGGTTTATCTTTTCCAAATCAGCATGGCATGCTATGGAGATGATTTATTATTGTTGTAAATGCATTAAGACGACATGTTGAATCGGTTATTGCATCAGGCATTAATTTATTTGTAAATTGATTTTATTATAATATCCTTTAGAGTCGACCTACTAAAATTGGTCCTAGGTTATGATATAAATGTAAGATCTTATTTGTAAGATCAGATGTGGAATGCGAAGAAGAATTGTGAGAAGGTATATGCGAGAATAAGAAGAGCTATACACACAGACATCATTTGAAGGTGAATCAAGGTTTTTTGTGAAAGCATATCAGAACTACATCGATATTGAATCCAGCATATGAAGATGCTATTTTGAGCAGTACATTCTCATTGGATTTAACCATCCAATTGTAGTCAGTGTGACTCCTATTTTGTGTTTGAGCAGTGAACTCTAGGCGCTTGGCCTTTCTGCATGTGCAAACCCCATTTGTATACACTTACTATCTACAATAGTATCATCTAATTGTGGGTAAGGTTTCCCACCATGGTTTTTCCCCTTACAGGGTTTCCACATACAAATATTGGTGTTAAGTGTTGTGGATGACCTTGTCTTTTTGTTTCATGCATTAATCTTTACCAGTATTGCAATTATCTGTTAAAACTTTCCACCGGTATAAAAGACTGGTTTACCGGTATTAAGAAATAAGTTGGTTAAGTTGTTTTGGTTTGAATTTACTTGACAACTGATTCACCCCCCTCCTCTCAGTTGTCTCTAGGACCTAACAATTGGTATCAGAGCTTAGTCCTCTTTTGTAGAAGTTTAACAGCTTGAGGAGATTTGATGTCTACTAACTATTTCAGGAAGGACAATCCTAAACTTGATGGAACCAACTATGGCATATGGAAGATCAGAATGGAGACACATTTAAATTGCATTAGAAAGGACATCTAGGAAGTTACAAAGAATGGCTATACTGCTTCTACTCCCGGTCAGCCTAATCCTCCTACCTTGGGAAAAGATGAAGAAAATGATTGCAAAGCAAGAGAAGCACTTTTGAGCGTATTAACAGATCAGCAAATCATGGGATTATCAGATAGGTCCACTGCTAAAGCTATTTAGGATCATTTGGAAACACTGAATGAAGGATATTCCATAGTCAAAATTGCAAAGCTTGAAAGCTTCCGGGTCAAGTATGAAAATCTGAAAATGGAAGAAGATGAAATTATTTCTGCTTTTATGGAAAGAGTTAATGAAATTGTTTTGGGTATTAAATGTTGTGGAGGAACCTTAAGTGAAGATGAAGTTGTTTCAAAGGTTTGAAGAGGATTGCCACTGACATATAAAATGAAAGTCACTACTATAAATGAGTTAAGAACAATGCCTAATACATCAGTAACTAGAGATACATTGATTGGAAAACTTTCAGCTTTTGAAATTGAGGAATTTGGTCTTGTTGCTACTATAAAGATAGATTTAGCCTTTAAAGCATCAACATCATCTCTATCATCATTTGAAAAATCTGATTGGAAAGCCTTTTATGCAAGAGAACTCAAAGAAAGTAGGAAAGAAAATGAAGAACTTGAAGCACTATTTGCAAGGAAAATGCCTAAAGGTCTAGTTGGAAGTAAGTATGAAGGTAAAGCACCCTTTAAATGTTTTGACTGTAATAATATTGGTCACATGGCTTCAAGATGGCATGATAGACATGCTAGACTAAGAGAAGAATCTAGAAGAACATACAAGCCTAACCCTGAATATCTGAGATACATATTTAAGAAGAATAAAGACAAATCTTGTTATCTTGTTGATGAAGGAGTGACTAATGATTCTGATGAGGATCTGACAAACAATGGATGGGTTTTTGTTGCTATAACAGAAGACCAACCGGCACCTACCATTCAACCGGTAGAGAAAGACTTGGCAGATAAAGTTGAAGTAAAGGATGAATGGATCATTTATTCGGGATGCTCACATCATATGATAGGAGATAAAAGTAAATTCTTGAACTTTCAAGATTATAATGGAGGCCTAGTGAGATTTGGAGATGATAAAGCTTGTCTGATCAAAGGTAAAGGTACAATATCTCTTGATGGAAAGCATAATACTAACAATGTTTACTATGTTGAAGGTTTAAAGCATAATCTTTTGAGTGTTGGTCAATTAGTTGAGAAAGGATTTTAGTTACAATTCAAAAATGGAAAATGCAAAATCATGAATAGAACTAGTTTAGAAATTGCAACTGGTAATCAAACTAGAGGTAATATCTTTCATTTCAATAACAATGAAAAGACATGCTTGATTGCACATATTGATGAAAGTTGGCTATGGCATAAGAGACTCTGTCATGTAAACTTTGATTGCATGGTAAGAATCAGTACTACTAAGGCAGTTAGAGATTTACCTAAAATTGTCAAACCTCACAATATAGTATGTAAGGAATGTCAATTTGGAAAACAAGTTAGAGCCACCTTTAAAAGTATTCCCAAAAAATTCAATAATGCTCTTGACTTAATTCACATTGATTTATGTGGTCCAGCTAGAACTAAAAGTTTACAAGGTGATAGATATTTCATGCTAATCATTGATGACTATTCTAGAATGTGTTGGGTTACTTTTCTCAGAGAAAAATCAGAAGCACTTGGGAAGTTCAAATTGTTCAAGCAATGTTAGAAAATGAAACTGATAAGAAAATCAAATGTCTAAAATCAGATCAAGGAGGAGAATTTACATCTAAGGAATTTAATGCATTCTGTGAAGTGAATGGAATCAGAAGACAACTATCAGCACCTCAAATAGCACAACAAAACGGAGTTGTTGAAAGAAAAAATAGAGTTGTCTTGGATGCAGCTAGAAGTATGTTATCAGAAGCAAACCTACCACATGCATATTGGAGAGAGGCAGTAAGTACAGTGGTCTATACATTCAACAAAGTTCACATCAAAGGTGAAACTGATAAGACTCCTCATGAACTATGGTTTGGTATTACTCCTACTCTTAAATATTTCAGAATATTTGGAAGTAAATGCTATATTAGAAGAGATGAGTATATTGGGAAATTTGATCCTAGAAGTGATGAAGGAATATTTCTTGGTTATTCATCTAAGAGTAAAGCATATAGATGTTTTAACAAAAGATTGCAAAAAATTGTTGAGAGTACAAATGTGAAGATTGATGAACAATTTAGAGGAACTTCAAGATATATAGACTCTAAACCAGCAACAAAAATTCTAACAAATGAACCTACACTGAATCCATCGGTATAGAGTGAAGATCCAGTAACACCGATATCATCTAAAAAATCCACAATAAATGAGGAACAACAACAAACAAAGACACCCTGGTATGTAAGACTAAATCATTTTGAAGATTAGATAATTGGAAATAAGTATAAAGGAGTTATGACAAGAGGAAGATTAGCAAATGAAGAGGTATGTCTTATTTCTCAAATTGAACCATCATTAGTTAATGAGGCATGTGAAGATAAACATTGGACTAAAGCTATGGAAGAAGAATTAGAACAAATTGAGAAGAATAACACTTGGACATTAGTTCCCTGACCTAAAGATAAAAATGTAATTGGAACCAAATGGGTATTCAGAAACAAACTTAATGAAGATGGTAAGGTAATAAAAAATAAAGCAAGACTAGTGTGTAAGGGATATTCTCAAAAAGAAGGAATTGATTATAATGAGACCTTTGCACCAGTAGCCAGAATTGAGGCAGTCAAATTATTTTTGGCTTTTGCAGCACATAAGAACTACAAAGTATATCAAATAGATATTAAATGTGCATTTTTGAATGGAGATCTTGAAGAAGAAGTTTACATTGAACAGCCTGATGGATTTTATTTGACAAATAACAAAGATATGGTTTGCAAGTTAAGGAAAGCTTTGTATGGATTGAAGAAAGCTCCAAGAGCTTGGTATGCAAGATTGGATACGTATCTTTTGAAGATTGGTTTTTCTAAAGGTAATGCTGACAACAACTTATATTATAAAGTGAATAATGATGAAATCTTGGTTATAGAAGTTTTTGTTGATGATATAATCTTTGGAGGAGAAGATGGATTATGTAAAGAATTTTCTATTGAAATGCAACAAGAATTTGAAATGTCTATGATTGGAGAAATAAAATTATTTTTAGGATTGCAGATCTCACAGACTGACAAAGGTATATTCTTGAGTCAATCCAAGTACTTAAAGGAGTTACTAAAGAAATTTGGGATGGATAACTCTAAACCAGTAAGCACACCTATGACTATGAGTGACAAACTATCACTAAGGGATGAATCTACACCTATTAATCCAGCTAGGTACGAATCTATGATAGGAGGTTTACTGTATTTGACACAATCTAGACCTGATATCATGAATGCAGTATGTATTGTTTCAATATTTCAGAGTAATCCTAGAGAAAATCATGAATCAACAATAAAAAGGATTTTCCGGTACTTACAAGGCACTACAAATATTGGATTATGGTATCCTAGAGATGAAAACTTTGAATTATGTGCATACACAGATGCAAATTGGGCAGGAGATGTGGATGATAGAAAAAGCACCACCAGCGGAGCATTTTTTCTTGGAAATAGACTAGTTTCTTGGTTGAGTAAGAAACAAAGGTGTACATCCTTATCAATAGCAGAATCAGAATATGTTGCAGCAGCAACTAACTATACACAAGTACTATGGCTTAAGCAAATGTTGAAAGACAAAAACATAAAATGCAAGGAACCTATAACTATCTATTGTGATAACACTGCAGCAATTGATATATCTAAGAATCCGATACTACATTCTAAAACCAAACATGTTTCTATCAAACTGAATTTTCTAAGGGAAAATGTTGAAGCAAAAGAAATAAAACTAGTTTATGTGAATACTAAAGAGCAGATTGCAGATATTTTCACTAAACCTCTGCCTAAGGAGACTTTTGAATATCTTAGAGATCAGCTTGGGGTCATACCCCCACCGGTAGATACTTAGAGAGTTGATGTTTGTCATCAATCGACAGAATTAACAGAGAAATCTTTTACTCCGACTTTGATGAGGAAGCTACTTCTCAGGGGGAGTAGTTGGTATACTAAATTGGTTGGTATTTTGTATATGAACTTGGTTTTATAGTAACTTTGGCATTTGATGTCAAAGGGGGAGAGATTGGTATGGAAAAACACAAGGAAACACATATCACTCTCTAGGGGAGAGATTGTTACTTTGGGAGAGATTACTTATATTTTGGTAATTGTTGATATTTTGGTATTTGGCATTTCTGTTTTGACACTTTGATGGTTTTTCCATCTTGTGTTGCCATCAATGCCAAAGGGGGAGATTGTTGGTATTTTGGTATGGTTTTGTCATTGATGTCAACACCTACTAACACTTATCAACTCTAGCACTTTGGAGAATCAGCAACATTCACTGGCAAGCAAATGACGCATGCACAGTCACTGGTATTTGGTACACCGGTAGGATATAATGATCACCGACACTTGGAATGGCATGGAGAACACTTGGCTATGTCGAAGACATCATTTGGACACTTTGTCTTGGAGATTTGATTATTGGTATATTTGTATTTGCATATTTGTTGTTACTGGCAAATAGGTCCAGGTTATACACCGACAGGTTTATCTTTTCCAGATCAGCATGGCACGCTATGGAGATGATTTATTATTATTGTAAATGCATTAAGTCGACATGTTGAATCAATTATTGCATCAGGCATTAATTTATTTGTAAATTGATTTTATTGTAATATCCTTTAGAGACGACCTACTAAAATTGGTCCTAGGTTATGATATAAATGTAAGATCTTATTTGTAAGATCAGATGTGGAATGCAAAGAAGAATTGTGAGAAGGTATATGTGAGAATAAGAAGAGCTATACACATAGACATCATTTGAAGGTGAAGCAAGGTTTTTTGTGAAAGCATATCAGAACTACACTGGTACTGAATCCAGCATATGAAGATGCTATTTTGAGCAGTACATTCTTATTGGATTTAACCATCCAATTGTAGTCAGTGTGACTCCTATTTTGTGTTTGAGCAGTGAGCTCTAGGTGCTTGGCCTTTCTGCATGTGCAGACCCCATTTGTATACACTTACTATCTGCAGTAGTATCATCTGATTGTGGGTAAGGTTTCCCACTGTGGTTTTTCCCCTTACAGGGTTTCCACATACAAATATTGGTGTTAAGTGTTGTGGATGACCTTGTCTTTTTGTTTCATGCATTAATTTTTACCAGTATTGCAATTATCTGTTAAAACTGTCCGCCGGTATAAAAGACTGGTTTAACGGTATTAAGCAATAAGCTGGTTAATTTGTTTTGGTTTGAATTTACTTGACAACTGATTCACCCCCCCCCTCTCAGTTGTCTTCGGGACCTAACAATTTTCAATTATGTTATTTTAAATTATTTTTTCAATTATGTTCAAATATACAAATATTTGAAGGTTTTTTGAAAACTATTTATATTTTGTAGATTTAATTAAACTCTATTTTATTAATCATTAATTGTGGATTCAATTATTTATTTTCAAGCATATTATATTACACTTTATTTTTCAATTTTTTTATATTAAAAGTTAATTGTGGATTCAATCATGTGTATCTTATCTTGAATCTTTTATTTACGTGTACATGGATTCCATATGTTTTTATTTATATATGTATGCATTTATCCATTTTTATTTATGTGTATGGATTCCTGTATACATGTTCATAAATATATATGCATAGATTCATTCTTATTTACATACTTAAAAGAACTAAATAGTGAATTTGTAAAATATATATATTTCTTTGATAAAATTGGAATACTCCACTAAATTATATATATATATATATATATATAAATATATATATATATATATATATATATATATATTTTACACAGGATTCAAAGAGCATACCAAAGGAAAGAACCCTGGAAAGAAAACCTTCGATCGCAGCTCATAAAATAAACCTATTAAAGTATACTAACAATTTATACAATTTGCCGCTTAGAAAATGCGATCACCTATAATATCAGCTTTACATAGAGGCCATATGGCACTTAGCAGACCCATCAGATAATTCTCAAAAAATAAACTCCTCTGTTGCTAACAATGGAAGGAGACAAATGATTTCATAGCCCCGCTCCAAACTCATGAACCAAAATCTTTCTTCTTTCTTTTTCTCTGTAATACTTTTACTATATTGCAAAACCAAGAGTCTTTATGACAAGGAATTCAAATACCATGTGCTAGGACCTTCCAATGGAGGAGAAGAAGGAGGCACCATCTGGATAGGCAAATCTGACACTGGTGAAGACCGAATGGTGTGCATTGATTCTAAGAGAAAGTGAATTCCTGCAAATATATTGACAGTTGTAGCCAAACAATCTGGTGATACATGATCTAATAGAGCTACCATAGCAAACAACATATCATCATATGAGTTAGATATCAAACCATTCCTTAAAATTCAAAGAAGTTCCCCATGCCAACTAGAAGATAATAACTGAGAACGAGAAATAAAACCAGCATACTCAAAATCACCAAATTCAAAATGGTAATTAGATAATGCACTATCCAAATCATCAGTAGTGTAGAAATGGGAGTTGAAATATGCATCAAAAATTGCCCTGACCATAGTAGAATCTAGAAGCACATCCATATAGATAGTGCGAAACTGAGATACAATATCAACAAGAGAACAACCTGAGCTTTCCGCCAGCCATCGCTTTCCCAAAACCTTGCAAAAAGCCCGATAAAAATCTAGTGAATAAACTTGAAACAGACGTGCAAGCTTTTCATCATCCAAATCAAAGAGTCTTGGAAATCATAATGTTTGCAAGACAACAAAATGTGGTAGCCCACTGATTCCATCAGAAAAGATAATGCAAAGCCAAGAGAAAGCACATGAGTATAAAGAGCTCAATGTCATTATAAGAAAGCAACACAACCACAAAAGGGCGACACAATAAATATTACCTCAAGCAAGCCCAAAAAGATATGTGCAAAACAACAACGACAAGCTGCCACCTTTATAAAAAATGATGACAATATCCACACAATACTCATAGCCATAAATCAAAAACATGCCGAACAATAAACCAAGATATCCACACGAGCGAAATCTCCCATATGAGACGAGAAAACTCAAAAATCTACCACCACTTGGGAAGGAAGATAAAGGATGCAATAAAACTGAAAGCACACCATTCGGACAAAGTACAATCACCATGAGATGAACACATGAAATCCATATAGTCATCAAGAATTAAACAAGCAAATGACATATGACAATAATGTTAATTGTTAATTGTAGGGAAGATTTCAATCGTGCAAAATATAATTACCCCCGCACACCACAAATCCCAACTAATTTGCAATAAAGGCAAACCTATACTGAGACTGAGATTACATAGTAATGTAGTATAATGATTGTTGCATGCCTAAATATAATCATCATGCAAGGTACACGGTCAATCTATTGCAAATGAGTTAGAACCAACAAACACAGAGTGAAAACAAAGAGTATAGCATGATAATAAGAGACTCCCACACACCACAAATTCCAACCAAATGCTAGAAAAGCAAAAACCTGAACCCATCCTGAGATTACACACAGTAATGCAGACATAATGAATTAATGAGGGCCAAAGAGTCTGACACCACCACATTAAGCTGCATGCCTGAATGTAATCACCAGGTAAGGCACAAGGTAGTGCTTCTACAAATACCCTAGTAACAGTTAAACCAGATGAGGAGGTAAAGAACTGGAGGCCACCTCAACCAAGCTTTGGATATCCTCATCCAATGCTTTATTATCCAGGAAGTCTACCATCTTATTAGCTTCCCTAAAATAGTGAACCATAGTGAAGGAATTAAACAAATCAAGTTGATCAAGAATCCTGTCCAACCAATACTTTAAATGCCAAGAGTGGGATGAGCGATTAGTAACCATGTAAAAAACTACCTGAGAATCACCCTCAATAACAACATCCAACAAATGTAATGAAAGAAGCAAATCAAGACCCGTGGAAAGAGCATGAAGTTCAGCCACATTGTTAGTCCCATAGACAATACATTGACATTAAGCTTTTATGATACCAACTTTGTCATCAAAGACTACAATCCCAATGATAGATTTACCAGGATTTCCATGAGAAGCTCCATCAAAGTTCAATTTAACTTTTGAAGCTAGAGGTGGCAACCAAACCACTTCCTCTCTATTTACTAAAGGGCGCGACTGATAAATTGCACCACTCAAAGGGAGTGTTTGCAAGGCTGCCCAATGCTTGGTCACCCAATTATCCCAAGGTGTGAAAGTATTATGTAGGCTAGAACCTTTATAGATGAATGCCAAGATAGTCTCAAAAATTGACTTCTCTAGGCAAAAGAGCACATCATGCAGAGGGGAGGAATGTTTCTTAAAAATCCTATTATTTCTCTCAAGCCAAATTTTCCAAATTAGAACAAAAGGAGCAATTATCCAAAGACAAGCATAAAATGTAGATGGATATAACAGGGGCTAGCTCATGAAGTGAGATCTAAGGTCCTTACTAAGAGTAGACCTCCAATTTAACTTATTAAAAAGCCAATTCCAACAATGATGAGCAAAGGGACAATGCAGGAAGAGATGATCCATGGATTCAAGGGATCCACCACACATGACACAAGGAAAAACCATAGTAATACCCAACATATCTAACCTCATGCCAGTAAGAATTCTATCCTGAACAGCCAGCCAGGCAAACACCCCTGCTTTGGGCAAACAAGCAGCATGCCAAAATAGCTTAAATGGCAAATAATCCCTTTTAACATCTAAAGACAAAAAATTATATCCTTCTTTGACCGAATATTCCCCTGATTTTGAATAAGTCCAAATGAGATCATCATCCTTCTCTAAGAAGAGTAATGGGCATTTCTTAAGCTCATCCACAAATGCAGACTTAATGTCTTGATCCAACAGAAGAGAATCAATTGATTTCCATTTTTCCACAGGCAGGGAGCCCGAGGAGTCTACAAAAAAATAATCTACCACAAAAATACCCTAGGAGGATTTAAGGATGGACATAAGGGGTGACCAATCCCTAAGACTAGAGAATATAGGGAAGCCATTCCATACTTCATCCCAAAACCTAGCCTTACAACCATTATGGATAAGCCAAGACAATCCTGGAGAAATGATAGATCTACACTCAACCATGAAATTCCAGATCACAGACCCCTTGGGAAGTGAAGAAGCAGTGAAGATAGCCTCCCTAGAACAATTATTCAGGTACTTTGTAGATAAAATGGATGCCCATTTAGAGGTAGACTGCTTATAAAATTTCCAAACTAGCTTAGCACCAAGAGCCAAGTTCTGCTTACCTAGATCCTTAATCCCAACACCTCCTTTTTCCCTAGGAGAAAAAACCCTATCCCAAGCCAACAAGGAGATCCTATTTTTCTTATTAACATTATCATTCCATAAAAGGGATCTTACAATTAATCGAAGAGAAACCATAGATTTTTTAGGATCCTTCAAAATGGATAATAGATAGATAGGAACCACATTTAAAACAACTCTAATAAGCACAATTTTACCAGAAAAAGTTAACCACTTGTGAGGCCAAGAAAGAATCTTGGATGAGATAACCCCTAAAACCCATTCCCAATAATTATGCTTCTTTGAACCAGTATAAAATGGAAACCCTAAATACTTACAAGGAAATTGACCCACAGAGAAGCCCCAAAATCGAGACAATTTGGTTTGTACTAGAGGGGAGACATTAAGGAAGAATTGTTTTGATTTAGTCTGATTAACCTTTTGTCCAGAGAGCAAAGAATAATCCAAAATGATCTTGTTAATGACTTGAGCTTCCCCCATAGTAGCTTTGCCAAACAATAATGTGTCATTTGTGAATAAGTAATGAGTATGACTCGTGGTCATATGAGGGATGGAAATCCCCTTCCACAGGCCACTCTCCTTGGCAAATGAAATGGCTCTACTAAAGGCTTCAGCCAGAATGATAAACAAAAAAGGCAAAAATGGATCCCCTTGCCTAAGGCCTCTAGACAAGGCAAAAAAACCACATGGAGAACCATTCAAAATTATTGAGAACCTAGCCGTGCTAATACAAGCCTGAACCCATTTGACCCATTTAATTCCAAACCCAAATTTCTTGAGCACAGTCAAGAGTGCCTGCCAATTTACCCTGTCGTAAGCCTTCATCATATCCAACTTGAGAATCATTGCTGGAATAGATAACTGAGAGATGGAATGAAGAATCTCATGGGCTACAATAGCCCCTTCTGTCATCTCCCTACCAAGGACAAAGCCCCCTTTCTCACCCGAGATGATTTTAGGAATGAGCTTAGCAAGCCTTAATGAAATAGCCTTAGTAATAATTTTATATAAGGTGTTGCATAATGCAATTGGGCGAAAATCCACAAAAGACTTAGGATTATCACATTTCAAAATAAGAGCAATTAAAGTTGAGTTAAGCTCTCTTAACATTGTCCTATTACATCTAGCTTCTTCTAAAACCAAACAAAGATCCTCCCCAAGAAAAGACTAGCATTTTTGAAAGAAGAGAGCAACAAAACCATTAGGACCAGGAGCCTTATCCGGCAACATTGAGAAGACAATATCTTTGACTTCTTGAATGGAAAAAGGAGCCATGAGCATTGCATTATCCTCATCAATTATAAGCTTAGGAATGGAAGAGGCAAAATTATCATTAAAAATAGATAACTCTTCTAAAAGAAAAGACTTTTAAAAATGGACATCCTCATTAACAATCTCTGATTCTTTAGTGAAAACAACCCCATCAGAGTTCTGAGTACAAGAGATCCTACAATGCTGGCATTTCATCTTGGTTGAAGTGTGGAAGAATTTGGTATTTCGATCCCCATCACTCAACCATAAATCTCTAGTTTTTTGTCACCAATAGATTTCTTCTCTGGAAAGGATCTCTTCTAACCGAGAATTCAAAGACTTATGCTACTAAAAAGTAGTAGAATCCATGCCACCATTCATAACCCTATCATTAAGAGCTTCAAGTTCTTCCAGAATCTTAGCCTTCTTAGAAAAAATATTTTTGAAATGCAAAACCTTCCATTTCTTGATTTCTAGCTTAAGATAAGAGAGTTTTTTAGCAAAATGAAACATCCTAGTACCTTGAACATAATGATCCGTAGACCACCAGGATTGTAAGAGAAACAAAAAGGAAGGATCATGAAACCACATTGGTTCAAACTTAAAAGAAGAATGACCAGGGGCTTTGTCATCAAAGATGGATAACACAACCAGAAAATGATCTGAGCTAGCATAAGGCAAGACTGAGGCAACCACAACCACATTAGAGGAGATCTAATTGTTTGACACCAGAAAATGATCAAGTCTCTCAACAATCTATGAGAAATCCTTCCTCCTATTTGTCCAAGTAAATGGCCCATTCAAAGTTTTACAATCCACCAGATCATTATTTAAAATGAAAGCAGAGAAATCCTCCAAGATACATTTATTAGGAAGAATTCCCCCACACTTCTCATCATCAGAGGAGATGGCATTAAAGTCTCCTCCAAAAACTAAAAATTGACCATGAAGAGGGGAAAGAGTGAGGGATAAGGAATCCCAAAGAATTTTCTTACCCCCGATTGATATTGGACCATAAACATTAAACAACTAGAGTTTAATATTTGAAACATGACTTCTAACCAAAGCCAACATCCAACAAGGAGCAAAAGAAACCAAATTCAAATCAATAGTCATATCCTTCCAAAGGAATGCCAAACCCCCAGAAGCCCCCATCGAGGGGGATACACAAAAATTCCAAGGCTTCCATTTGGAAAACAACAGATCAGCACCTTGGCAACTTAACTTAGTTTCTTGCAAAAGTAACACATCATACCTCATTAAATCCAACTGAGATTTAATGAGATGTCTTTTGTTAGGGACATTTAAGCCCCTAACATTCCAAGATATAAACTTCATTGCCCTTGAGGGGAGGCATCCCTTCTCCTCTTCTCAATTGCTAAATCAGCATTCTCCAGCTCCACTAATGAAATTGAGTATATTCAACACTATTTATTACTTAATTATAATTTTTTTGAAACTAATACTCGACTCAAATTCTCTCTCTATTAGCTATTCTAGATTTCAAGCAATTAATGTTATTAAATCACATTCATATGCACATTGCATAGTCAAATGTAGAATCCAACTAGAATTAATTTCTTACTCTTTATCTTATGTTTGGTAGAAACTAGGTCTTATTTCTTGAACGCATTTTTTTATTTTAAAAATTTTTAAAAGTGGAGTTCAAGTCAAATGATCTAAATGGATGAAATTTACACATGTTTCATTTATTCAGTGTATAAAGTTTAAGAATGCAAAATTAAATACATTTCATTAATTATATTTTGTTTGTTAAGAACAAGGAAAAGTAACTATATGACTTTGTTAACTTTCATAGTTTACAAATGAAGTCTATTTATAGATTTAACTCTAACATTGTTCTGATAAGTATATATATGTATATAGATAACTTCTAGAATTTAAAATAACTTGAAAGGTGCACACAAATATGTTTTTTTTTTATATATGGTACATTTGCATGTTTGTGTTTTTAGGTTCAAAGCATGAAATTTTGAAGATCTGAATTTTTTTTTCAATGGGGAATAAGAGGACTAGATCAAGGTTGTATGATCATAAAAGGGATGATAAGATGAAAGGTCATACAAAACGTAGTCAACAACAATTCATTGATGTTCAAGATCAACATGATGATGTTCAAGAAATATCTACTCAGGTAGGAGATGAAATTGGTACATGCTCAAGTTCAATTTTTTTTTCTGGTCTGGAAAATTTGATGGAAATGGATGAAGATAGTCTTTTCAATAAAATTCCATTTGAAGATATGATACCTGAAAGCACATTAAAATTGCAGTGTAAGAATTATGGGATGATTATTTTAAAAATAAGTCTATTATTCGAAGAGAACAATTATTTCCTAAGTTAATTAGGAAAAAAGGGAAATGAAACTTGTTTTGGAGTTGTTGGGTGTTGATAATAATAAAAGTTCTCCTGATACATTAGTAAAAGAAACTATAATTGAAAATTTACAAGAAGCATTAAATCATGTTGACAACACAAGTCAAGGTGTTGATTTAAGTGTTGCACGTAGAGCATTGATGACTATGATTACTAGTAAGAAATTGACTCGTAGAAATCAAGTTAAAGCAATTTCTCAATTAATGCATGTATCTAGAAGAACTATTCAAAGATACATTACAAAGAGAAATATGTTGGATGAAAACATAGAAAAGAATTGAGTAAATATCTGTAGGGTTCCTAGAAAAGACAAAAAAAATCACTAGTACATTTGGAGCAGTTTTCTGACAAGCATTTCCGACGAGCTATGGGATTTCTTTTGCTTTGTTAGATTGATTTGTTTTTTTTTCAAAAATTGCCCTTTGTTTATTGGAATTATGATGTGGTAAACTTTCACGTCAGAATTTAGACTAAAAACCGACGAACATTTCCGACCGGCTATGGGGTTTCTTTTGCTTTATCAGATTAATTCTATTTTTTTTAAAGTATACCCCGTGTTCGTCAGACTTTGGATGTCTTGAAATTTCACCTTGGCATTCTAACAAACATGGATTTTACCTGTTGATCAGCATATGTTGGTCCGATGATTTTCATAGCCGCTTGATTTCTTCTTACTCATTGGGATAACATAAGCCGATGACCTCTCTTCCTACTGATCGGTGTGAGTTATCCTGCTAGTCTCATTGGCCATCAAGTTTGCTTTAAATGTGTTCAGGCGATGGGGATGATTTCCCCGATGTCTTTTCCCTTGACGTAGCTCCTCCTGATACATTATGTCTCCTCAGCATAAGCTTTGACCCTATATCATCTTAACCTTTGCCGATGAGTTTTACTTTTGCCAGTGTCCATCAGGAAAAGTCTTACCGATAGCATCATTGGCTATCAACAATACAAGATTTCTCCATTGTCGCTAGTGTGTGTTATGCTGATGGACTTAATCGGTGTATTATATCTTGATCGCATGCTTCTACTTGTGTTACCATCAGGTTGACTTTTGCCGATAGTCCAGATTTCGTATTTCACATTAGAATTCCGACGAAGATGTGGTATTTAAAAAAAAAAATTAATTAGGAGCCATCATTATGCATGGGCTTAGGGTGCAAAAATTGGGAGGAAACGAGCACAATTTTTGCAGATAGATGCTCGACAGTAACTGTACAAGAGGTTGGTCCTTTTGTTCTTGTCATCATGATTTTTTTGCAAGTTCCTTTAATTTACTTGCATTCTCTTGTTCACTTTGTTTAATGGTATTGGCTTTGGAAAAATATGGATCCTCAACCTCCTTAACCTCTCCATCTTGCGGCTGCTAGTTATAAAGACAAGTTGTTGGACATACCAATCACCCTAGTTATGATTCACTATCTTTCTGTCATCAAAATCTTAATTAGGTCTTAAAAATCTTTAATATCATCTCATGAGAATGATCCATCACAAGAAAATCCATACATCCGAAAAATTGGCTTTACTATCCATTCCTCAAATTTGATCTAACTTGATCTTGTGTAACGAGAATCCCAAACAGAAGTCCATAATTGCTATAGATAGATGCTTGGCAGCAACTATACAAGAGGTTGGTCCTTTCATTCTTGTCATCAAGATTTTTTTGCAAGTTCCTTTACTTTCCTTGCATTCTCTTGTTCACTTTGTTTAATGGTATCCACTTTGGAAAAATATGGATCCTCAACCTCCTTAACCTCTCCATTCTGCGACTGCCAGTTATAAAGACAAGTCACTTCATATCTTCTAGAGGGGTGAACAATTCTCTACAACTGTAAAGCCTTCTAGCCCTCAAAATAGCCCATTGTATGGAAGCAAATTTTCTAGGTCCAAGGCCAAGTACAAATTGTAGAGGAGAAAACATCCATTCATGTGATGCTCCTAGGTTTATGTCAACACCAACTTGGTTGGTTACTGTAACCACTACCTGTTTGACAATTCTCTGCGACTATAAACCCTTCCAACCCTTAAAATAGCCCTTTGTATGGAAGCAACTTTTATAGGATTATTTAGGACTCTATTGGCAATTGGTTGTACAATTTCCCCCACTGAAAGGGTCTCTTCATCTTCTCCAGTTAGTAGATAAAATTCCTCATCCTAGGATGGTTCTTTATATCATAGTAGAAAAAATCGTTTGGGGAAAAAATTGGCAAACCAAAAGTATAATATTTTTTGAAAAAATCGGTAAAAAATCAGCAAAAAATCAAATTTAAAAAAAATATAAAAAATTGTAGAAATAGAGACAAAAACTGCCATTTCTTGTGTTTCCTCATCCATATCATCTATATCCCATCCTGCATCTTCACAATATACATCCTCGACCATTTTCTTGGCTAGTTCATATGACTCTGGATGAATTCTAGTATCATCCAATGGATCCATAACATGGTTCCCAGAAGCTGCTTGCCCAAAAAAAAATCGACAAAAAATCAAATTTAAAAAAAACATATAAAATTATAGAAAAAGAGACAAACTATTTTTTTTTAAAACTTAAGGGTATTTCCATAGCATAGAGATATAAATAGAAACTAAAATAGAGTTTAATCCATGAATTATAAAAAAATTAATGATTTTTACAACTTTTATATGATTATTTAGGACTCTACGGGCAGTTGCTTGTACAATTTTCCCCACTGAAAGGGTCTCTTCATTTTCTCAAGTTAGTAGATAAAATTCCTCATCCTAGGATGACTCTTTATATCATAGTAGCAAAAATCGTTTGGGGAAAACATCGGCAAACCAAAAGTATAAGATTTTTTGAAATTTTTTTTGAAAAAATCGGAAAAAAATTAGATTTAAAAAAAACATAACAAATTGTAGAAAAAGAGACAAAAACTATTTTTTTTAAAAACTTAAGGGCATTTCCATAACATGGAGATATAAAGAGAAACTAAAATAGAGTTTAACCCATGAATTGTAGAAAATTATTTTTTGTTGTTTATATTTATATTGTCGATTCAATCTTTATGTCAGCAAGAGTTTCTCATTTTTTATTGGATGTTCGTTGTTCCACACATCTAGCATATTCATCAATATCAAGGGCCTTTAACACATGGGGATATTTTTTGACACATTCAATTGCCATTTCTTGTGTTTCCTCATCCATATCACCTATATCATGTCCTGCATCTTCACAATATACATCCTCGGCCATTTTCTTGGCTAAATCATATGACAAAAGGTGAAATGAGTCCTAATGGATATTGGTTCTGTCATGCAGAATCGTTTTGAGTTGGAGGCTTGAAATATGAATAATTTATCTCATTTTATTTGTTAGTTGCGTATTTTGTTATGGGTTAATAGAAATTTGGGTATTGTATAGAACTTTAAAAGAAAGTAGAATATAATCAAACACTATATTTCATTTGATGTTATCAATAATGTTGACTAGTTTTCTTCATAATGTGTATCTTGTATAGTTTATCTTAATATTGTCTTTCTTGTATCCTATAGCAGTTTTGGAAGAATTATCATAACTTTCATTTGAATAATTGGATCTTTCTACAAATTGGAGGATAAGTTTGTAACAATGATATCAAGAGACTATCAGGAGCGATTGGCTGCATTACAAGGTAAGGGCAGCCTTTGTCATGTTTGTCTTCCTCAAAGTATGGTTTGTGTCTATTAATTTGTTGTCTCGTAAGGGTGTTTTGAAGATTGAGAAGAGAATTTTGATGGGTATTAATCCCATTGTTGTCAAGTATGCCTGATTGGAATTAAATATTTCCAAGGTTTATGTGCATTAGAGGGAAAATGATTCCTAAGAGTGTCACTTCAATTAAATAATTACTGAAAACTTTGAATTGCTTGCTTGTAAATGAATGCTTTTTTTCAAGGTTACTTTATTATAAGTATGATTTCTTAATTGAGATTACTCTGAAAACACCTAATTAAATTATCTTCAAACAATAGTAGACCAGTGCCTTCACCCTTGACATAATGTTGCAGTTAGTCTTACTAAATTTAACTTTGCTCTAAAAGACCAATAAGATAGAATAAAGCTTGACATCCAATCCTTTAAACTGATGATCAAACTGAAACTTAACCCAAACTATAATAACATAGGATAGCACATTGAAACAATCTAAATGGATAGTTTTATCATAGGGAACTAATCAAACAATCAAAAAGATAAATACCATCAGAGATGAAAAACACTTGATCTTTCTATTGAAATAAACATAAGATAATCAACTGATTACATATAGCACAATGTCTTTTCACCAGTTTGGTATTTCCACAAAATAAACCCCGAGAGTACTGTATGTAATTGCATCTTTGAATCTATCTGCCATGGTTGGTTTACAGGATCCAAATCATAGATGGATGGGAGTTGGTCACCTTAAAGCTCCTTTAAATGTAGCTACTCTTGAATTACTGCTTGGCCTAGTTCACAAATTGTAGAGAATCCTAGTGATGTAGAGAGGTTATAGGATCCCTCAAATCTTTGTGAACCTTCCTGACCTTATCACTACTTTGATCTTGTTGGTTCCCAAAACCACAGATTGGAAATCATAGAGTATTGCCACTTCTCTTAATGACTTCTCAATTAGTCTTGGCCAACAAATGGGAATGATCACTAGATCAAATTCCCCTTCACTTTAGGATTCGCTAAACCAAGGCGGGTGAACCTATACCTGAAACCTAAATCTATTGGTTAAAGGCTTTTCTATAGCGAGTTTTAAAGAACCAATGACTTTTCAAGATGACAATTGTTCTTGAATTATATCTGGTTATAATTCTTGCTTGCTAAAAACTGTGAAATGCTTACTTATAAATAAATGTTTATAAAGTTGTGCTTATATGAATTAAGAGTATGTTTCCTTAATCAAGATCTCTTTGAAAATACCTAATTTAATTATATCAGATCAATAATAGACCAATGACTTTATTCCTTACTGATTTCATACCATTTCAATTGAAAAATTCTACGTGTAACCCTAGAGATAGTTTTAATAACTTGTTCTTAAAACAAGACCATCATGTCAAAGGCACCTATATGAGTTGTAACCAAAATATAATATGCAATTAGTCTTATTGAATTTAGCTTTACTCTGAAAGACCAATAAGAGAATTTGAAGCTTGCCAACCAATCCTTCAAACTGATATTCAAACTAAAAATTAATCTCAATCACAATAACATAAGATAGCACATTGAAGCAATCTAATTGAATAGATTTATCATAGGGAACTAATCAATCAATTGAAAAAGTAGATACCATCAAAGGTGAAGAACACTTGATCTTTATATTGAAAATAGATAATAAAACCAGTTGATTTCAATAAATATTGTCATCCACCAACTTGATACTATCTTTCTTTAAAAAAAAACTGCATAAGTACCGCATAAAAGATTGTCTTGACAAAGTAAAAAATATAGATGAGGATTTGGTTCCACAATGAAAGGGCATACCCCTTCATTTGGAATTAAACTTAACTAAAACTAACTAAAGAATAACTACCTAAAAACTGACATTTCCTTGAGACCTTTTTAAAAATCAAGTCTGATCTCCCAGCATCTTGCCACATTTTTGAATGTGCTCTAGGTATTTTGCCGACTTGTATGTATCTACATCATGAATTATGTCCCTGACGATGATCTCTAGTGTGACAAAATTCTCCATCTTCTCTATAGTCTCTTTTAATTCAATTCCATCAGTCTGGGCAATATCAAAGGTGACATTGAGAAGACTATGGCATTCTGAGATCCATTTATCCTCATCTTTAATCTCACCTTTCTGATCAACCAATTTTGGGAAACCATGTTGAGTTATGTACTTGAACTCATCATACTCAATCTATAACTATTCATCGAATTTATTTTGTCTTGCCAACAACTTCTTTATCTTTTCAATCTCCTCAATTTGTGCTTTGGCTACTATTCTATCATGTTGTCTAGTCCCCAATCTATTTTGAATCCTATTGTGTGAGACTGCATTATCGATGTTCTTCTGAAAAACTATTTAGAACTCTTCCAGAAAGCCTTGCAAAGTCTCAAATATTTTGGTTAACAATATAGAGGCAGTATATATCCTCACACTTTGCATCTTCTTTAGCATCTTCTTGTTTTCTTGTTGTAATTCCTCACACTTTGCATCTTCTTTAGCATCTTCTTGTTTTCTTGTTGTAATTCCTCACACTTTTTCTTCCACTATGAGTTATTAGGAGAAAGAACCATTGGCACTAGTTGCCCACTTCTTCTTAGCATTTCTTCATACAATCCTTTATATTGGTTTCTTTCTCTTACCGTCCTGACCATTTGTGCCTTGTTAAACTTTGAAATATCTACTCCAATATCTACAGAAATGATGGGATCAATCTCCCCAACTTTAAACTTCATCATATGGCCAAGGGCCTTATCAACATCAATAATCTTAGGTCTTTTATTAGGAGGATATAAATCCCATAATAATAAGGCTTCCTCATCTTGATCGAACCTTGACCCAATGAACACATCATTTACACCTTGTATATCTAATTTAAACTCTTTATTATCTGAATGTAATAAACTATCAAAAATAAATGAAGCACTAAGATCCCATGCAGGAAATAAGATCACTCCAGACTTTGTAAGTAGTTGTTTCCCATTTTGAGGAGTCATTGTGGCTAATTCAACATCTATTTGTTCTTTTAACTTCCTCAACAGTTCAGTTTCATTTTCTAGTGTAATGTTGGGAATAGAATCCCTCAACTTCTTTCCTTTGAAATTGTCCAAAAATGATTTAAATTATTTTGCTTTTATAAAGACATCATTAGCAACAAAGGCAAAATATTCATCCAACCTAGAATCAGCATGAACCTCCAATTTTGCCACAATTTTCTCTTGCACATTGGGCTCTTCTTCCCTTTCTGGTACTTGATACCTAGAGATGGCTGCATTTTCATCTTATTCACTTTTCGCTTCCTCCTCCCCAGTTTCCATTTCCTGCAATCTTTGTCTCTTTTTTGCCAATTCTCTGTTCAGTTTATGAATTACCTCTTGGGATTTTGCATCCTGCATATTCCTAAACATATCTTCAGCCTCCAGACTTGAGTGCAAATAATCTCCCAAGTTTTGATTTTTCTTGCAAGAATGAATAAAACCTTCAAGATCATAATTCTTCTTGGCATATTACTCAAATAAGTTGTATTCTTAAATTAATTTTATATCAATTATATCATAAGCTTTAGTAGACACTATTGTAAAATCACCAAAACTTAGTGTTCCAGGCAAGAAGGGTTGTTTGCGCAGATCCGCAAAATGTTTAGCATTTGACACACTCAACTACCTTACAATCTTTAAGTAGGCTATTTTGTCTGGAACTAATTTAGGAAACATATGAGAGCTTCCCTCAAATCCATATATTCTGAAACATGTGAAATATTTGCTTACAAACCAGTCTCCCCAGTTATGGTCAACAATTTGCCTTTCATCACAATCCTTAGGCCTTAAAATTCTCTTAATTCCATCAAAGATAGATCCTTCACATGGAACCCCATATATCCTGTATAGTGGTTTCACTATAAGTTCTTCAAAATTAATATAATTGGATCTCATATACTGAGAATCACAAAGAGATTTCCATTATTGCACAGGTTGTTTTTCACCTTTCCTATTCATTGTATTCAATTTTAAATCTTCTCGCCACAAACCCTTCACATGTCCATAGAGCAAAACCAAATGCATTAATAGTGAATAAATTTTGAAGGTAGGGTTCCTATTATCTTTAAGGTTTACAAAACCTTCATGTAACTTCTCTACCAAATATGCAACATAGTCAAAAGGTTTGGGCTCATATAGTTGTATGTAAGAAGCTAAAACCAATGGCCTCGTACTTGCCAAATCAGGGACCTTGACTCCTCCTACTTGCTCGCATGACATGTATGTATATCGTAAGTAGTGTCTACATAAATCAATGCTAAATGGTGGCCCATCTTCCTCAGTAAATTTCTCTCACTTTCTTTTATGAATAGCAATTTTCCAACCAATGTATGTAGTGTCCATCCTAAGATATTCTTTCTCTAATTCCCCAAAGGATAGGGGTTTGTCGGGGTTGGGATCTAAATTAAAAACTTCATTCACAGTATTCATGGAAAACCTAATGAATGCATCACCATTTGGGAATTGAATGTATCTCTTCATGAAATTGTAATTTCTAACCAGAACCTCCAACAACCTTATGTTCACAAAGACATTTGGGATAGTTAACTTACCCAAATTCGTCATCCAAGGATTACAAAGTGGCATTTCCTTGTTTCTTCTTAGATAATAGAACAGGAACAATTCATGTCTCCTCACCTTAGTCTAGACATCCCCAACCTCTTTGTATCTATCTTCCAACTAGTCCCTTCTAGGCAGGTGTTTCTTCAACCTTCTAGAATTGGGACCGGGTGCTTGCATTTGCTGAATCATGTCTTGATTCAGTCTTCTAATAGGAGGCACATCCTCTATCTTAGTCTTCTTTGCTTTATATTTTGATCTCTTTGTTGCCCTTTTCTTTCTAGTTGAACTTGAAGTGTCCATCTTTGTATTCACAATTCTTCGCTCCAGTTTTCAAAAACTCAATGTATTCTCTCTTTGAATTATCTTTCACTTGTGTGACACTCAGATTAGGAAATTTTAGTTTATATGCCCAATGCATCTACATACAGATTTGCATTGATGAGTTTCTCATAAAATTGCCTCATGTGAACCATAGATGTACCTGTTGCAAGCATTAAATAAGAAATCACTATTTCAGTTTTGAATTCAAATATGGCAATAGCTCGATGACATGTGTCTCTCTGATGTATACTTCCTTTTGGTGCCACCTGCAAAACCCTTCTTTTATTTTGGTAATTTACTCTCCTTTATCAAGATATCCTTAGTTGATAACTTATCTTCTGTTGTATCAGTGTTATTCAAATCGATACTTCCATCAGGCGTCAACTTAGATCATTAGATTTCATAGCAATGTGCATTGTTTCCTTGATGACTTTCTCCTTTGGCGCAACTCTTCCTGTTGTAGTCAGTTCCATCATCATAGGTCTTTCGATGACATCCTCGTTCCACTTAATCGACCAACTCTTCCATCGAGTATAGGGATAGATTGGAATAAATTACAACAATAGGCAAAGCTTTCCCGATGAAGTATGTTTCATCAGTACATGTTTTACCGATGTCTTTTTCGGGCATCGGGGCAACTCAAAATAACACATCTTGATCCCTTTGGTTATGCCGATGACCTTATTTTCGTTATAACCTTCACCGATGGATTTTCTTGATTCCCTTTATCGGTATATGATACCCTCATCGAATGTTGGTCTTTTTTGTTCAAGTGTTCTTATCGGGATAACTTAACCCAATAATGCAATTTTCAATTATTTGCAACTTTTACTTCTTATTAGGAATACAAATATTAATAATTTGCTTAATGAATTCAATATAAACTGAACAAAACCTCTAACATACATAGGAGCTCTTCTTGTTCTCATTATGTTCCCTAGGATGCTTTTGAAATATACATTTTGTCAAGATTTGTCAAAGTGAAAGCTCATCCATGTCAACCATCACATAAAACCCAACAGTAACTATTCTTATGATAGAAAGTGTTCAATGTGTAAAATCAAAAGAAAAAATATAAGAGAATAGCATTTTAAGAGCATAATTAATTTGAAAAATTATGTGCTAATAGATCTTGTCAGAGTGCTTTGACATTGTTGTAATATAGATGCTTCTCTTGTGATCTGTCAATGACTGTTGTTCATGATGTTGTTGTGTTGAAAGTTCAATGGTTTTGGTTCGTTTTGCAATTTTTCTATGTTTAAGTATTTCAATTTGGTATATTATACTAAAACATCATTTCATAACTAGCATTTCAAGTTCTTTATAACTAGTTCTAAGAAGACTTTCGTACTTGTGACATCATTTTTCTTATTTTGTGAAGGTTATAGCCCAAAGATTTCATAGCCTGATTTTTTTTGCCTGTGAAGAAAGATCATGTCAGATAATATCAACAAAGAACAAAATAAGGAGAAACTTGCTATATTATGGTCTAGCTTGAAAAGAAAAGGTGATGGAAAATGTTATTGTCCCTACAAAAATTGCAAGGGCTTAAAGACTAGAAGACTTCTAATCACAACAGCTGAGAAACATTGTAGGCAACATGGTCACATTGAAGGGGGGCATGATTATCCTCCATTGGTAGTTCATTATATTGTTTTAACATTTTTAAAAAAAAATTTGTAGGTAATGGGGAAAATTCGATGAGGTGTACATACCTTATCCCCTTTGGATTTGAACTTGTGACCTCTCTTTTAAGAACACAAGTTCTCTACCACTAGGCCAACTTATGTTGTACATCATTTTAACAATTTATATACGTAAGAAATCACTTGATGATGAGATCATGATCATGATCATGTTTTATTTATGTTGATCATTTTTATATATGTGGAGTGCTCTAGGGCACATGAAATGGACTGCCACAACCCGAAGAATATGGTTTTCTAAGTGGAGGAACATGGAGGTGTGAATATCGAAGTTGAAGATAATGATTCTATGGAAGAAGATGATTATGCGCCATAAAACATAATTGAAGATGATGGCGCAAATGCATTGATCCATGACACATTTAATACTAGTGCAACTGATCATGATGATCAAGATGACTTTGATGTTGTTCATGATGTACCTCTACTTCAGAAGGCATATGAACCCCTTTACAAAGGCTCCCAAACACCTCTTCTCTCCATTGTATTGTTGTTGGTAAACTTGAAGGTTATGAATGGTTTATCCAACATAACAATCTCACATATGTTAAGGTATGTCATATATGTCATCTTTTTTCATCTTATTTTGTTGTTATTTCATTATTGTTAATAAAGGGTGAAACATGCACCACTAAGATTCTTTATATGCTACCTCACTCATACCGAGAATTATCTGCCATTATGAAAGATATTGGAATGGAGTATCAAGCAATAGATGCTTGTCCCAATGATCATATTATATATCATTGAAGAGGGGAAAACAGATTGGAAGGTCAAATGATCAAAACATAACGAAATAAACATGAAAAATGCTAAAATATCATTAAAAGACCATTTCACCTTGCTATTTTACCTTCTCTTTCGGATTGAGCTTGATGAAGTGAAGGCGCCCCTTGATAATGCTCCACTTGATGTGCTCCTTTGATTGCTGGATGTGGATGGCTCTCCAATGTTGTGCACAAATGGAATGGATTTGAAAAATGATAAGGATGAGATGATCAAGTTGCCAAGATGATTTCTTGGGCTCAAAAGGGCAGCATAAACTTACTGGATTTCAAAATGTTTTGAATGAAGGGATGAAGCCCTATTTTATAGGAAGAGGAGAGGAAAATAAATGGCTAGGATGAATTCGAGATGAAGGGCTAAGATTTACTTGTGAGCTCACACAAGGTCCAAGAGAGGGTGTGGAGACCAAAAAATATGCCTTAAAGGCATTTCGTATCTCCACACTCCACAAGATGCATTGGAGGAATTAAAAATTCTCCAAAAAAGGATATCATGGGGTTTGGAGGATAAAAAGGAATTAAAAATTCCTTGGGAGAGGGGATGCCTAGAGGAATGTGTGATTTCGAAAATCTTACATTCACCTAGGAAAAGAGCATTTAAAGCTAGTGGCTGGATGAAAAAGACAAAGAGTTGACTTTGTGGCTAATCATGATGATTAACCATTAACGACTCATTAGGAGAAGGATTAGAGGAAATGTTAGGTGGGATTAATATTTGTAGGAGAATTTGACTAGGAGAGAGAATGAGTGGAACGAATAAAAAATTAGAAGAATAATGTTAAGTGAGTTTAGGGAGTTTCTAGAAGAATTTATTAGGTTAATGATGAATTAAGAAGATGATTTGTAGGAATCATGTAGGTTAACTAATTAATTGAAATTAATTAGCTAAGAGGAAGATTTGTGAGGATTTGATTTTTTAGAAGAATAAAGAAAGGGATTGATTTATTAAATAAATCAATCACATGCTATAGTGACAATATTTATATTTATATTTAATTAATATTGAGAGGAATTTGAATTAACATAATTAATTAATTAATTGTGCGAGGAATTAAAAATAATTAAAATAATGATTTTTAAGTGTCTACATTTTGCCCCTCTTTGAAGCGAGGTGT
Organism: Cryptomeria japonica; assembly: GCF_030272615.1. Classification (NCBI taxonomy): domain Eukaryota; kingdom Viridiplantae; phylum Streptophyta; class Pinopsida; order Cupressales; family Cupressaceae; genus Cryptomeria; species Cryptomeria japonica. The sequence continues at coordinate 211,016,550 of NC_081410.1, read as the reverse complement.
GATGACACATTGATTCAAAGAATAATCTTGTTTTGATGTTGATATTGGTTTGATAGGATGCCCCGACTCTTGATTGATATATTATGGTATGGTGATGCCCCCTTGAGAGATCAATTGAGGTATTTGATCTTTGGAGTTTTTGTGAAATTGATATCCCGATAGATTTGATTTGATTCGATTAATAAGATCTAGATTCAGTTTGGTTTCAAGAAGAATTCATCCTGTATAAGACAAAGATGATCAAAGTGTCTAGTTTTAGGAAGGATTCATCCTGTATAAGACATGATTGATCATAATATTTGGTTTCAGAAAGGATTCATCCTATATAAGACATGATCGGAGTGTCTGGTTTTAGGAAGGATACATCCTGTATAAGACATGACTGATCACAATGTTTGGTTTCAGGAAGGATTCATCTTGTATAAGACATGATCGGAGTGTCTGGTTTCAGGAAGGATACATCCTGTATAAGACATGACTGATCACAACATCTGGTTTCAGGAAGGATTCATCCTGTATAAGACATGATCAGATCACAACGTCTGGTTTTAGGAAGGATTTATCCTGTATAAGACATGATTGATCACAATGTCTGGTTTCAAGAAGGATTCATCCTGTATAAGACATGATCAGTTCACAACGTTTGGTTTTAGGAAGGATTCATCCTATATAAGACATGATTGATCACAACATCTGGTTTCAGGAAGGATTCATCCTGTATAAGACATGATCAGATCACAACATCTGGTTTCAGGAAGGATTCATCCTGTATAAGACATGAATCAGAATCAGAATTGATTATGTGAGGAAAAAAAAATAAAGGAAGAAAAATTAAGGTGGAAGGGATAGATGAGGAACAAATATGAACCAGTCATGAGGTATTTGGAAAGAAGAATACGAGATGTGAGACTGTAGAGGAAAATGGGGGCAATTGAGAACTCCATGGGATTATTGAGTTTAGGATTTGATGGAATGATGGTGAGATTTTGTGCACAACAAATGTGGAGAGCTAACTTAGTTTGATGCTACCCTGAGTGACTTGCACCATTGATTATAGAAATCAGGATGCCATGAGAAATGCAGGGCATGGACTGACTCTGTAGACAAATAGGAATTTCTTGCACACAACAATGTGAGTGTTAAGAAACACTAATATAGAGTTGTGGGTTCGTACAAGGAAACCCTCAAACACACCGATACCTCTTGTACATGAGAAGGTAAGTGTTGATAAACACTAGTACCAGGTTGCCGATTTATACAAGAAGGATCCAAAACATGTCATACTATGAAATATGCCCTAGTATGCACCTATCATAACATACCTAGATATGGAAGAACCCAGAAATTCGTAAATAGTGGCAGTCGTAGGGAAAAAGATGCAACCCTATATGAAAAGATCTAACAAAATCTAACAAGTCTCTTCCTTGTGACCACATGATACCTCTTGCCAAGAGTAGATCTAGGATGGACTTGGGATTGTTTCTCAAGACTTCTTGAAGCTTACACACAAAGGCATAAAATCTCAGTTTCAATGGGACATTCCTTGTTCATGACTCAGGCGAAGACTTCATCATCATAGGCATGTTTTATTGGGAGGCAGAAAAGAAGGAATGTTGCGCATGGGTGGGCTGGATGGCAGATGATTTGTAGTATCGACTTGATAGATAGTGGATCTAGGTATTTACCTTAGCGCTTGCACACAGGTTTTCACCAAGGTACTTGTCCATAGCGTCACCAAGTGGTTTTCACTAATGGACGAATTGTTTTTTCTTTCTTTTTTTGATTTTTTAATTTTTTTGTGTCATTAGGTGCCTGTTTGCCAGGTTTTCACCAAAGTGATGATTTTTTCAGGATCTTTTTCTCATTTTAAAAAAAAAAATTCTTGATTTTTTTGACAATTTAAGACTTTCTGAGGACTAAGCATAAAATCTTTTGAGGTGCATGATATTTATTGGATCATCCAAAGGATCGCCTTCAGGAGTAGCCAACTGATAAGCTCCTGATCCATATTTCACTGTGATTACATATGGTTCAAGCCAATTAGGCTTGAACTTGCCTTTCTTTTCTCTTTCTTTTAGATTTTTCTGATTTTCCATGAGGACAAGATCACCAACTTGGAATTCTCGGGTTCTGACTTTTTTATGATGATGATGATAATGATGATGATGATGATGATGATGATGATGACAATGATGATGACGACGATGATGATGATGATGATGATGATGATGATGATGATCATGATCATGATGATGATGATCATGATGATGATGATGGTAATGATGATGAGTTGGATGATGGGCATTTTGTGTGACATTTTTTTAAGTTTGTGTTTGTTTATTGAATGTGGACTGATGTTTATTAACTATGTGATAGATGGTAATTTATGATACATATGTGATGGATTGAAACATCTTTATTATGATACATATGTGATGAATTAAAACATATATGATGGATTACAACATGTTTATGATGATACATATGTGATTTATGATACATATGTTTCTATTATTACTCATATATTTCATGCATTTATTTTTTATCAAATTGCAAATGTAATTCTTATGATGCTCAACCCTTTTGTTGAGGACCTTGCATTTCTAGATAAATGAAAGGTAAGGAAAAAAAAACAATGATATTTATGATATCTACATATCGTTCATGTTGTCTACTATGTAATTTTTAGCGTACATATCATGTAATGCTCTAGATGCTCAATTGTTGGTGTTGATTATATGTATATATTTTGTTTGATTCTATTATCCTTGGTGGAAACAGGTAATTGACTATAGACATTGTCAACCCTTTTGTTGAGGACCCTACACTTTCTAGATAAACGAAAGGTAAGGAAAAAAAAAACAATGATATTTATAATATCTGCATATTGTTCATGTTGTCTACTATGTATTTTTTAGCGTATGTATCATGTAATTTTTAGCTAACATAAGGTAAATGAATTACATATGCAGGAACCTGAACCCCTTTGATGAGGATCCTCAATAGTGCCATGGAACAATAGGTATAATTCAATACACCCTATAGAAACCATTTATTAATTACTTGCTTTCTCTTTAATAATAAGTCATGTTTTAGCAACAATATTTTGTCATATCTTTGATTTTTTTTCTCATCGAAACCACATGTTATAGCTCATTCCACCTTCTTAGCCCTCTTATATGCAAAAAATCTAATACAGTTATGAACAATTGAGGCCCCAGTTGGGCTTATTCAAATTTTAATCTCAACATCAACTTTAGGGCCGACTTCTTCATTTGATGGCATAGGTACACCAAATAGGTATTTTTCAGATCTGTCTTCCTTGATTGAGGGAAATTCAGGAAGAGAAGACAAAAGTGAGACATGTAGTACATCTAAAAGAGGGAGATCAACTAGAGGTCAAAAGATTAGGAGAAAATTCAATACACAAATGCAATTTTTTTCTTGCTCAAGGGGGGTCATGTTCTTATGATGATGAGAGCATAGGCCACATTGAGGTGCTCTTGAGGTACAAAAATCTATGGAAACAATGGGTACCCAAGGAACTTCCTCCAATAAACACTGATTTTTGTGTTAACGAGAGAATATATCGCATAACACCATCATCATTACATGGTTTGGGCCTATACTCCATTGATGACATAAAGGTTTGTTACAAAAAAGTTGTTGAATTGATGGAGTATGTCGGACCTTGTTACAATTATAAAAATTGGATGTAGATTGTTCGATATAAAAAAGTATGCGTAGGTATGCACTCTCAGTGAATTATATACAACTGAAAGATAATGATCAAAGTAAAAGAGTGGCTATGTGTATTGACAGAAGGCCAAAAGAAATAGGGAATATTGCAAGTTTTATAAATATTACATGACCTGGGTCAACAAATAAGAAAACCAATTGCATATTTGAGGTGCACGAGCAAAATCATGTATTTGTATGTATGATAAAATCAATAAGTGCAGGGGAAGGGTAGCTAATCAATTACAATTTGAATCACATAGATACTATTAGTTCCCAAAACCACAAATTGGAAAACCAAAAGACTTGCCAAATCCTCAAGTAGTCCAATCAACCTTGGCCAATGAACAAGGATAGTCAAGGACAAGATCCCTCTTCACTTTAGGCTCCACTGAACCTAGGTGGGTGTGCCTCTTTCTCTCAAGCACAAAACAGGTTATTTATAATGGATTTAAACCTTTTAGCAAGTTTATAGAACTAGCAAATTATTGTTCTGCAACTATGCTTTATTATGTTCTTTAACTGAATGCTTTGAAAATAAATGATTGTGAATGTATATTAAGAATGAGATTCCTTTCAGGACTTAAATGAAATTTGCATAGATCAGCTCATATAGGATTTGGGAATAATGTTTCTTTATCAAGGACCTTGAATGCATATAGATCAAAACCTTAAAACATCAATAACAGACCAATTCCTCTATCCAAGGATATATATACCACTTTGTGGACAAAATATCTTATCAACTCAAGAGACAATTTCTCATCAACTATAGAGGTTCAATATGCATTACACAAACAATAATAAATCAATCTTTCATTTAATGCAATAGCATGCGATTCACATCATAGAAAATCTATAAACAGATTTATCAAGAGGACAAAGATAATCATCAACACAAAAGTGTACACAATATTTGTAAAAAGAAACAATGGACCTTGTATATTAATCTTCAAGAAATAATTGCATACATAAGCTGCACTTGCAGATACTCCATTACAGATTGCTTGCACAAAATTAATCCCTATAAGTATGTGAATCCATAGGCACATATGAAAGGACACACCCTTTCATGCACAAGAGGGAGTTACAAACATTTGTTTTCCAAAGGACACACCCTTTGGTTTATAGATATAATTTAAAAGGAAAACCCTAAAACACCATACTAAATAATGCTTTAATAATATATCATTTATCCTCCGATTTGATAACATTTCTTGGCAAATATTCATCATCTCCTCAATATCTCCTACACATAAAACAATCCAATCAAATCCCTTGATTTTAAACATTAACTACATACCACCTTTGATTAGGTAATAATCCTTCTCCCTTATGTAAAATACTTATTTAGGATAATTCACTTAAATCAAAGTATTAAACAGTTGTAAATATTTATTCATATAAAATAATCTACCCTAATGATGGTTTTTTCATAACCTAAGGTAAAAGATTTTATATGGCAAATAGAAGCATATACTTCCTTGTGCAAAAATGATATCCATGGAAAAACTTCTAATACCTCTTCACCTTTTAGGGCACTTGAATTAGGTTGGAAATATTTTATCACATGAACATACCCTTGCAAATAACAATCAAATCATTAAATAAATGATATAAATAATATACCCTAATAAATACATTCAATTTATAAACCTAGGGCAAATAAAATACATATGGAAGGATCACTTTAATAAATAAATGATTTTCATCACTTTACTTATGGTAAAAATACATTTTCTCCAAAATAATAATAATCATGCTTTGATCTTTAAAACATTAAAACTATTTACCCTAATATAAAAGGTCCAATTTATTGGATTAGGGCAAATATATACATATGAAAGGAATTTCTTATTGCAATGGATTTTCAAAAAATACTATTTATCTCTTTCATTTGTGTAAAAAAAAATGCATCTTCCCCTTTTACGAAATATTCTTTATAATATTCATATTTTGATTTTGAAAAATAAATAATATTTACCCTAATATAAAATGATTCAATGAACTTTAAAGGGTAAAAAACATATAATGAAAATATTCTAGTGATTTTCAAGATTTAAAATGACAAAGTATATTCACTTGTATTTATTCAAAGGAAATAAAAAATATAACCAAGGTCTAAGAATACTTCCTCTGTATCTGCCAGTAGAATTTTTCAGTCTTCTGAAAATTTATTTGTAAGACTTGAAAAACATTCTTTTCTTTTTTTTTAGCACCCTGTTTCTTCTTTTTATCCATTGGTGAGTCAGTGATCAAGCCAATAGTGTTGGGAAAACAAAGAGCTTTGAGCATAGATGAGCATTGGCTTCCTACAAGATATCAATTGTGCACAATTCCACAGCTATCAGCTGAAACTACAAATGCAACCATATTTGCAAGCTTTGCCATTTCCAGGCATGTGTGAAGATCGCCATGCAGTATTTCCAAAAAAGAAAATTGATCCTCATTTAGCATTAGAAGAACAAAGAACATCTATTATAGCTTCTAATATATCAATCTCTGTTTCATGGGATGCTGAGTATTATAAACAAACACCCATTCTTCTGCCTGTAATTGACTTATAGTATCAATGTCAAATTCATTAATATTATCTCATGAATTCGAGTATTGAACGATAGAATTGCATCTCTATTTTTATCGGGTAAAACATGTCTCTTTTAGTCTCTTTCGCTGAATTAGAATATGCAGGTCATCACTTGCAAATCTGAGCTTTCAAACAGCTCACCGACACTTTAAAAACAACAAAAATATTATAAAAATGCCCCCCAAGGTGAGATATATGATCAGAGCAATCATTTTAAGATTAAAAACATCATTAATCATTCATTTTCAGCTTCAAAAAATGCCCTGAACTGTAAAAACGTGAATTCAGTTTTAGCCATCATGCATTCCAGAACGGATTGATTAATCACTTGAGTGCTTTGTTATATCTTTATCGGCGATTGGGGAGACTTATTTTTTATTACAACGATCTCCCGATGAGTTTCATCCTTTGCCAACCCGTCATGTATAAAGTGTTTTGAACTTTATAAGTCTCATATAAATATATCTTTTATTCAAATCATTTATTTAAAATGATTTAAATGTATATTCCATAAAAGTATTATTTATCAAATTCAAAATTGAATCTCGATCCTGTATATTTTATCTTTCAAAATGAACCTATATTTCCTCTTGCAAAATAATAATATTTTGGCTGAATAATAACTTGCAAACATCAAACTCAATAAAATTTACATTAGCCAAGAAGATATTAAATGAATTCCTTCATACTTGGGATTTTGCACAGAGCATTCGTGTCTCATAAATATTTGAAAGAATAAACTATTTTATTATAAGATTAATTCAAGTAAGAAATATTAACATATGAAAATGACTACTTGAATTAATATTACATTTCACATGAGAATTTAAAATAAATTGCAAGCAAGGTCGTTTTGGGAAAAATAGCAAATCAAATCATGGAGGATTAGAAACTGTCATAATGATACGTTGTGACATGAAGAATTCAGAGGAATATTCAATTCAATATGAAAGCTCAATAGGAAAGATTTAATAATACTCAAAGATGACTTACTTTGATAAAAAATTATCTCACCATTGAAAAATATAAGAAAATGCAAATGGAGTGGCTTTAGGAAAAATGGCAGATGATATCAAAGGAACCTGCAACTTGGTATGAGGGTTATTTAATATACATAAAATGCAGAAGAACAACTAGATTGGCATAGTAATTCTTAAATGGAGAGAAACTATGATTCGAAAAGGTATACCTGAAATGATCCCATATTTGCAACTACATACATACCTGAAAATCAACCACTTGATGTATGCATAAGAATAGGCTTTTAGGGGATTGAAATGGAAAAGTATACCTGAGCATGAGATTTGGAACTCTAAATTCTAAAAAAATTCAAGGTTCCATTAGTGGCTCTTTTTGGGGACATATGCCCCTTGTGGGCATAGCGAGATCCCAACCATCTCTGGAAAAGTAAGCCATCAAATAGCATCCTATATCCTCTGTAGATTGTTATCTGAATTACAATTGGGTGGCCCGAGGCCCCCCCAAAATTGATGATATTCCCTTTCCTTTGTCAAACACCTGGTTCTAGTTATGTAACAATGTAATCCTTCCTAGTGTATCATCATCCCTTCCACCAAGCATATAAAATACTCCATTAATTTTTTCCACTTCACAATATTCTTCATAAATATATCTCATCACTTGACCCAAGAATAAAATTAGCCTCGTATCCCTTTTCAAATTGGATTTTATGATTTCCGACTGTGTAATATCCTTTCCATTGTACTTCGCATCCCTTTGAGAACCCTAATAATGCTTTCTTTTTTGAAAAAATTTAAATCACCTTCACCAAATGTAGCCTTTTTCTAAGTGTGATAAAAACTATCAATATCATAATGTTGCATACCCCTTTCACCAAGCATCCAATTTTTTGCCTGTGCAATAATATTTTTTGCAAGAAAAATCTTTGGTAAATTTTCTATATAACCTCGTTCTATGAAAATATTTATGCCTCCCAATGTAATATCCCGATTGTATTGCACATTATTTATTTTTACTGCCTCCTCATTTTTGAAACATGTTTTATATTTCTCAAATAGTGAATTGGGGCAGAAATAAGAATTCTTTTCACATATGATTTTATCATAATGTAAATTTGAAAAAACTTCCATGTTTTCTTTAGACATATTTTCTTCTTCCTTATGGTTAAAGAATATTTTTCTTTTTTCACATAAGGATTCAGGACATGTACCCTTCTCAGTAATATTTCACAAAAATAATACCTCCTTCTCACCCATATTTTTACTATATGATATTTCTGGAACATTATTTAGGGATGTATTTTTCATATCCCTTTCAAGTAATGGACTTAAAATCATAGAACATGTATGCATATTTTCTTGAAAACTTTTTTCTAATTCATTACACAAAAGATCATCTGATAAATCACAATGCATACCTTTATGTAATTTTTCCTGAGAGTTATCATCACCTTGAATAATGTCTTCATTTGCTGACATGCCTTCCTGTGTACAAACTATATGCAAACAACTTTCACATAATGGATTAAAAGGTGACTCACTTTCAAGAAACTCCTCTTCACATTCCTCCAAAAATTTATTATGTAGGAGAAAAATATTACTTTCAGGCAAACCTCTCCCACTATATTTCCCACAAGGTATATATTTCTCTGATATATTATCTCCCTGGGAATAATCATTTACTTCATCAAACGTACCTTGAATATGACCTAATCCATTAATTTTCTTATTTTGAAGAAAATTTTGACCATTTTTTTGAATGTATTTTTTATATTCTATGTCTAATAATTCAGAAATTTCTTCCACACTAAGAGATTCATCATTTTGATATTGCATATTGTCTATTTCCATACAGGTCCCATCAATAATGGATTGTTCTTCAATCTGATCCAAACTTCCTTCTTCATTAGGGTCCTCTGTAATTTTCATCCTGCATTCATTATCTTCTGCAACCATTTCATCAAGTAGATACCTGAGCAAATTATACAACTGAGAATCATACCCTAACTTATGTATTTTATCTAAAACTTATAAAATGGAGGCTTGATATCTGAAGGTATCTCTTGATAAACTTTGAACATCCTCATGAATAACTCTATTGCAGGTTCATCTTCTTTTTTTTTTTATATTTAAAAACTCATCAGAGGGAGACACACAGAATTTTGGTTCCACAATACACTCTTGGTCTTCCTCAAGCTCATAACACATGCTTCCTTCTTCACCTACATCATGAAACACATCAAGGAACCATTGTTCCAACTCCCTCCATGATGAGATGATGTGTGTAGGGAGCGATTCATAAGCTTCTCTAGCATTATCCTTCAATGTCCTGATGAATAGTTTCATCACATAATCTTTTGTATAAACCTCATAATTCTTTACAAATGTATAAAATACATCCAAATGATCAATTGTTGATTCATCATTATCCCCATGGAATTTTGGTACAAGTTGTGAAAGATTAGAGAACAACTTGTTTGGAATACATTGAAAGCTTCTGAGATCCAATGGCCTGATGCCATCTAGAATAAATGGTTTTATTTGAAACATTTTTAAAAAGGAAATCTTTCATCTCTGTCTAGGTCTTCTCCCCCGGTAGAGTCACCAATTGAATAAAACCTTGTTAGGTAGAGCCGCCACCTCCTATGGAGGAAAAAAAAACCTTTTGATCTCTTGGGTTCTTTCTTCCAGCAAAGCACCCCTTAAATGAGATTCTAGAACTAAAATTTTGTAGACAACTCCCTAGCAGAGTCGCCAATCTGTTGTGTCACTCGGATGGGGAAAACAAAACTTATCAAATCTTTAATGAAAAAACACCATAGCTTCTAGGTGAATGTCAAACTATGTATGAAAAACCCCCAACAGAGTCACCAATCTGTTGTGTGACTCGGATGGGGAAAACAAAACTTACCAAATCTTCAATGAAAAACACCAGAGCTTCTAGGTGAATGTCAAACTATGTATGACAACTCCCTAGTAGAGTCGTCAATCTATTGGTTCCCAAAACCATATATTGGAAAACCAAAAGACTTGCCAAATCCTTAAGTAGTCCAATTAGCCTTGGCCAAAAAACAGGGACAGTCAAGGACTAGATCCCTCTTCATTTTAGGCTCCACTGAACCTAGGTGGGTGTGCCTCTTCCTCTCAAGCACAAATGAGGTTATTTATAGTGGATTTAAACCTTTTAGCAAGCTTACACACCTAGGAAATTATTGTTTTGCAACTATGCTTTATTATTTGCTTTAACTAAATGCTTTGAAAAGAAATGATTTTGAATGTATATTGAAAATGAGATTGCTTTCAGGACTTAAATGAAATCTTCATAGATCAGTTCATATAGGATTTGAGAAGAATGTTTCTCTATCAAGGACCTTGAATGCATACATATCAAAACCTTAAAAGATCAATAACAGACCAGTGCCTCTATCCAGGGATATATATAACATTTTATGGACAAAATATCTTATCAACTCAAGAGACAATTTCTCATCAACTATGAAGGTTCAATATGCGTTACACAACAATAAGAACTCAATCTTTCACTTAATGCAATGACATGTGATTCACATCATAGAAAATCTATAAACAGATTTATCAAGAGGACAAAGATAATCATCAACACAAAAGTGTATACAATATTTAGAAAAAGAAACATCAAACCTTGTATATTAATCTTCAGGAAATAATTGCATGCATAAGTTGCACTTGCAGATACTCCATTATAGATTGCTTGCACAAAATGATACTTCTTCTTCCTATAGACTTCCCTAATACAAAATGACATTTAGTCCTTACAGCAGTATGTTTTTCTCATGATTCTTCTAGCTTTTACATAAAAAATGAATCCCTATAAGTATGTGAATCCATAGGCACATATGAAAGGACACACCCTTTCATAAACATGAGGGAGTTACAAACAATTATTTTCCAAAGGACACACCCTTTGGTTTACAAATATAATTTAAAAGGAAAACCCTAAAACATTATACTAAATAATGCTTTAATAATATATCATTTATCCTCCACTTTGATAACATTTCTCGGCAAATATTCATCATCTCCTCAGTATCTCCTACACATAAAACAAACCAGTCAAATCCCTTGATTTTAAACATTAACTACATACAACCTTTGATTAGGTAACAATCCTTTTCCCTTATGTAAAATACTTATTTAGGATAATTCACTTAAATCAAAGTATTAAACACTTGTAAGTATTTATTCATATAAATAATTTACCCTAATGATAGTTTTTTCATAACCTAAGGTAAAAGATTTTATATGGCAAATAGAAGCATGTACTTCCCTGTGCAAAATGGATATCTGTGGAAAAACTTCTAATACCTCTTCACCTTTTAGGGCACTTGAATTAGGTTGGAAATATTTTATCACGTGAACATACCGTTGCAAATAAAAATCAAATCATTAAGTACATGATATAAATAATGTACCCTAATAAATATATTCAATTTATAAACCTAGGGCAAATAAAATGCATATGGAAGGATCACTTTAATAAATAAATGTTTTTCATCACTTTACTTATGGTAAAAATACATTTTCTCCAAAATAATAATAATCATGTTTTGATCTTTAAAACATTAAAACTATTTACCCTAATGTAAAATGTCCAATTTATTGGATTAGGGCAAATATATACATATGAAAGGAATTCCTTATTGCAATGGCTTTTCAATAAATACTATTTATCTCTTTCATTTGTGTAAAAAAAAATGCATCTTCCCCTTTTACAAAATATTCTTTATAATATTCATATTTTGATTTTAAAAAATAAATAATATTTACCCGAATATAAAGTGATTCAATGAACTTTAAAGGGTAAAAAACATATAATGAAAATATTCTAGTGATTTTCAAGATTTAAAATGACAAAGTATATTCACTTGTATTTATTCAAAGGAAGTTAAAAATATAACCAAGGTCTATGAATACTTCCTCTGTATGTGCCATTAGAGTTTTTCAGTCTTCTGGAAATTTATTTGTAAGACTTGAAAAACATTCTCTTTTTTTTTTTAGCATCCTGTTTCTTCCCTTTATCCATTGGTGAGTTAGTGATCAAGCCAATAGTGTTGGGAAAACAGAGAGCTCTGAGCATAGATGAGCATTGGCTTCCTACAAGCTATCAATTGTGCACAATTTCACAACCATCAGCTAAAACTACAAATGCAATCATATTTGCAAGCTTTGTCATTTCTAGGCATGTCTAAAGATCGCCATGCAGTTTTTCCAAAAAAGAAAATTGATCCTCATTTAGCATTAGAAGAACAAATAACATCTATTATAGCTTCTAATATATCAATCTCTGTTTCATGGGATGCTGAGTATTATAAACAAACACCCTTTCTGCTGCCCGTAATTGACTTATAGTATCGCTGTCAAATTCATTAATATTATCTCATGAATTCGAGTATTGAAGGATAGAGTTGGATCTCTATTTTTATCTAGTAAAAAATGTGTCTTTTAGTCTCCTTCGTTGAATTAGAATATGCAGGTCGTCACTTGCAAATCTGAGCTTTTAAATAGCTCACTGATACTTTAAAAAGAATAAAAATATTATAAAAATGCCCCCCATGGTGAGATATATGATCCGGGCAATCATTTTAAGATTAAAAACATCATTAATCATTCATTTTCAGCTTTAAAAAATGGCCTAAACTGTAAAAACGTGAATTCAGTTTTAGCCACTGTGCATTCTAGAACGGATTGATTAATCACTTGAGTGCTTTGTTATATCTTTATCGGAGATCGAGGAGACTTATTTTTTATTACAACGATCCCTTGATGAGTTTCATCTTTTGCCAGCCCGCCATGTATAAAGTGTTTTGAACTTTATAAGTCCCATATAAATATATCTTTTATTCAAATAATTTATTTAAAATGATTTAAACGTATATTCCATAAAAGTATTATTTATCAAATTCAAAATCGAATCTCGATCCTGTATATTTTATCTTTTAAAATGAACTTATATTTTCTCTCACAAAATAATAATATTCTAGCTGAATAATAACCTACAAACATCATACTCAATAAACTTTACATTAGCCAAGAAGATATTAAATGAATTCCTTGATACCTGGGATTTTGCACAGAGCATCCTTGTATCATAAATATTTGAAAGAATAAACTTTATTATTATAAGATTAATTCAAGTAAGAAATATTAACATATGAAAATGACTACTTGAATTAATATTACATTTCACATGAGAATTTAAAATAAATTGCAAACAAGGTTGCTTTAGGAAAAATAGCAAATCAAATCATGGAGGATTAGAAACTGTCATAATGATATGTTGTGACATGAAGAATTCAGAGGAATATTTGATTCAATATGAAATCTCAATGGGAAAGATTTAATAATACTCAAAGATGACTTACTTTGATAACATATTATCTCACCGTTGAAAAATATAAGAAAATGCAAATGGAGTGGCTTTAGGAAAAATGGCAGACGATATCATAGGAACCTGCAACTTGGCATGAGGATTATTTAATATACATTAAATGCAGAAGAACAATTAGATTGGCATAATAATGCTTAAATGGAAAGAAATTATGATTCGAAAAGGCATACCTGGAATGATTCCATATTTGCAACTACATACATACCTAAAAGTCAACCACTTGACGAATGCATCGAAATAGGCTTTCAGGAGCTTGAAATGGAAAACTATACCTGAACATAAGTGTCTCACATGATTTCTCTGGTGAACTCGTTGTCTTGCATGAGATTTGGAACTCTAAATTTTGAAAAAATTTAAGGTTCTTTCAGATACAAACAAAGTTATTGTCATAGGGGTGGTACATACTATATACCATTTAAACCAACCTTTAATTAATGACTCCAATATACCATTTTATTATTAAGTTTTTTTGCTAAGTCTATTGGTTTCATTTCGCTAATGTTTTTTTTAATATTTAATCTTTGTCATAGGGTGACATTCATCTGACACATAGCACAGATAGGGACGTAGCTCCTATCCCTTCTACCTAGTAGATAAACCTCAATGTAATTGTACAAATTAGATAGAAGCAAAATGTTATACTATTATGTTCTTTTTTTTTTAGGGTTTTCAAATAATTTTGATAATGTTACTAATATTCTTGTCATAGACGGATGTTCGGGGAAAGACACCTACATTATGTGATGACAATACAATGGTGGACTCACTATTATGCGTTGATGACATCGCATATTCCACATACCCTATCGTAATGATGAGAAAGATCCCAAAAAAAAGTTAATAGAGAAATTATTGCTCTGGCATACCAAGTCCCTCAAATTGATGCAATAAAAGAGAGGTTGCAACAATTGATGCATAGAGCACAAAACTTGCAAGTAAGCAGTAATGAAATCTTTAATTATAACATAGGTTCAAAAATGGTTTATATTTTATACTCTTTTATGTCAGGAACTAAAATATGTACGTGTTGTTTTTATAGGAAATATTACGTCCTCATCAAGTTGGTGGCCATGATCAAGGTACTCCAGGTAGTTCAGGTGATGACCATGTTCCATACATTAAAACTACCCTCACTTTGGAACTCTCAATCACTCCCAATGGCATTCAACATTCCTTATTTTTCTCTTGGTGCTCGTGCACCACTGTGGTATTGCTCATATATTTAATGTTTTGTATATTCAATGTATCATTCTTTAGGTGATGTCCATGTTCTTGTGAAAACATCGCCTCATCAGATCCCATCATCCCCACCTATATTGCCAACTGCAATATCAGCAACACGCAACATGCAGACATCCAGTAGTGTACATCATACTGACCTCGAAGTTGGTAGATCCCTCTTTTTCTCTCTCTTTTGTTATGTGTTTATTTCCTTTGAAGTGTTCTTTCTTGGAGGCATTTCATAGTCGATTCATTTTCTAAATAAAGACATGTACATGAAGATGCATAGGCCACTAGTAGTGATACCATAGTAGCATTTCTTGGATCTTCCCGTATTACTAGTACAGGAACATTGTCCATCACATTTGTGGTGACTGAAGATTTACTTCCCATAAAGATAGAGAACGTTCTAGGTACTTTAAAATTATTATGCTATTTAGAGCAATTGTAATTTACTTATTGATCACTCATTTTGGACTAATGATCCCATGATTTGTTTGCAGGAAATGATATTTTTTATAAAAGTCTTAATGAAATTACATTGGAGATCTTCGGGCCCACCATACGTAAACGGTGGAATGAGAAAGAAAAAAATTTAAAAGATGAGCTCATAAACCATTTGGTTGGGTTGTTCAAAAATGACACATTCGAGAAAAGCAAGGTCCTTGACCAAGCTGGTAAACATCTAAAGTATGTGAGGGACTAGTATAGGACACATTTAGAGAAGAACAAAAAGTATGAGCGTCCCCCCATGATTCTAGAGAGGGAGTGGAAGGACCTAATTTTGGATGCAAATGAGAGAGTTGAAAGGAAAAAAGGCAATACACCACTAGGCAGAAGAAGGTATGTGATACTATTAAGAATGTAATTATGTACTAATTACTCTTTATATTTATATATTCTAACATATTTTAAACTTTTCATAAACTGCTCGACACATCAAAGGCAACTAAGGCAAGACTAGAAAAGCACGGGAAACACTAACTTGGCTTTGGTATTAAAGTTGTCGCACGAATTATAAGTATCAATAAATGAAACATCACATTGAAATACTAAATTGCAAACAATTTTTTTAATCATTAAATAATACAAGCAAAATTCATGATATTAAGAAAAAAATGCAGGGCTCTGTATTCAATAGAAAGCCCACAGAAGATGACATGAAAATGGCTATAGAGTCATGGCAGAACGTCTAAAAGGATTGAGTGGGAAAACAAAAGAATCCAGTGCATCTGTCAATCATGTAAATAAGCTAAATTAAAATGATTTAAAATTTAATACTTGAGCAATAATCTATTCGATGTTAATTTCCAACATAATGTAACTATATTTATTTTAAATAATCAAGCAATCATAACAATGTGCATGACATTGAAATGCAACCTGCACAGGGTGGAACACAACCTACACACGATTAAGGTCGTGGTGTGCATCCCAGTATTGGAGGTATTCACATGCTAAACATTTTTTTTTATGTAATGATTATTACAATTAAACATCTTTAATTGAAATTGATGTAGTAATTAATGTAACCTTTTTTGTTTTTATTTTAGAGCATGCAGACTGTGGTGAGCAAGTTGAGTATGATCCAGGTAGACAACATCAAGAACATGATGGGGCCCCACCAGGTAAAGAGGACCAATGTTATTCCTTTAAATGAATTTAATTGCAATTGGTGTATTGATTAATGTAACCTTTCGTGTTTCAACTCCAGAGGATTTAGAAGGTGTTTAGGATGTTGAGGATGAGGTTAGACAAAATGATCAGGAAGATGATGTGGCCCCATCAGGTAAAGAGCACCCTAAAAATTTTCTTTTAATTAATAAAATATTTGTAACAATAATAATAAAACTCATGAATTTAACCCATTTATTTGTTATTGCAGCGGACCCCCCTTTGCATGCATGTCCTTATCGTGAGTACAGGACTAGGCATATATTAACTAGATCACGAGTAGAGGGCAAAAGAACCGAAGAGGGGACAAATGATGAAAACAACGATAGTCCACTTAGTCTTTACCTCCAATCTTCAAAAAGAAAGAAAAACAAAATGATTGTAATCTTATTATATGTTAACAACTGGATTTTATGTGTTAATGAATTTAATTATGTGTTAATGAATGTTAATGAATGATATGTGTTAATGAATGTTGATGAATGTTAATGAATGATATGTGTTAATGAATGTTACGTGTTAATGAATGTTATGTGTTAATGAATGTTAAGTGATAATGAATGAATGTTATGTTTCATTAATGGATGAAAGAATGTTAGATGTTAACGGGGAATTTAGAGCAATATTTGGGGGGGGGGGCAAATGAGCTTCCATATTCACGTGGTTGGCCCTATTAATTAGAGAATATTAATTATTCTTGAAACAAAGAGAAGCCTAATAAGGTAACACACTCTTCAATATTTCATTATGCTCCACTATTAATCTTATTGATGCTAAGCATCTTGTTTGTAGGTTACATATTCAATGTTGCAGGTTGTGAACATGCTTCTATGAGACAATTCCCCATTACAAGTGAATGCATGCCTCATTGGTTTTGTGAGTTTATTTTGTTCTAGAATAGATACACTTTTTCTGTTTATTCTTTAACATTTATTCATTTTATTTTAGAATAGACACACTGCCTCATTTTGTTCATTCATTGTTCATTTTAAGTTTATTTTGGGTCGAATTTGAAGAAAGAGCATGCATAAAAGGAGGTGGAACTGTTGGAAACTGACTATTAAACTAAGTTACCGATTCTTCACTAAACCCCCTAGATCCTGATTCTGATTCTACCTGGGTCTTGGTCTGAGCTTGATTCCCCTTGGATTCCTCCAAGGTCCTTCTTAGGTGGTTGGGTCTTCACACAATTATCAACTAATTTTGAACTTTAACCCACAGGATTACCAACTTACCCTTCAACACTAAGCCCTCTCAAGGGACCAAAACTTGACTTCAACCTTCCCAACTTGGTTTTCTTCTTCCTAGGGTCTTCTCATACCCCAAACAATGTGATTTGATAGAATTAAAACTCCCAAATGACTATTTTATACCCACACCCCAAGCTAGGTACCAACTAGGCTTATTTCCCCAATTAGGTCTCCAAACCCTATTTTTTGGACTTAACTTCCAAACTTCCCACAAAAATTGGAAAATAAATCATATATTCATATACCCTTTTCAGAGTTACACAACATATAAAAAATACTCACACTACTCCTTTGGACCAACTGTACAAACAAAAGCAAGTACCCACAAAACTTATAAAGCAAGTACCCACAAAACTTACAAACAAGACTCCAAACCAAAAATAATTCTTGATTTACCTTCCAAAACAAATTATTTTCATTCCCATTCAAAGAGCCATGCTTACTTGTCACCCAAAAACACAAACCCTCCTTTCTAGGAACAAAAACTAGGGCCTTCTCAAAATGAACCCCACAAACACTTCCAAACCAAAAAGAAAGGTTGTCCCACCTTGAATTCAACATATCTTAACACATTCCATCATAAAAACATACCCTCATTAAGGAAAATCTTCATATCAAATACATGGTACCATGCACCCCCTACTCACACAACACACAACTTGCTCATTTGGTGATCACCATTCAAACATTCATGCTTCTCTTGCACACATATGGTTAGTATCTATTATTTTACAACATATTGGACCCATTTCACAAGCCACAATAGAAACAAAAAGTGGAATGGGTCATTCATCCATAATAAACCCCAAAATCTAATAAAAACTATTGAATAACAACCTTCGGGATAGTCAACGTTTTGGTGCACAAAATGATTGATTAAACCTTCAAAATGAATTTAAATTATTCTCATAACATCCAAAAAACACCTTCCAATGGGTCCAAATCAATATGAAGAAATAAAACCACAATATGCTTCAGATTTCACTCATGAAATGCAAGGAAAACATTGAATTTTTATTGCAGTGGTTTGTTTTCACATAGATCAACCTTCAAATCAACATCAGAAACCTCTCCACACATGAGAATGAGGTTTTTAAACACTATTATTATTCCTTATGATAAGTATTCTCATCCATTCTTGTAGCTATTTCATCTTTAGCTTCCTGATAATGAAGTACCTACTACACTTAATCCTTTGTAAGCTCACTGATATTAATGTTGCTGATATTAATCCTTTGTAATCAGCAAAAGTCAACCCGATGGTAACACCGACAAGTAGAAGCATGTGATTAGGATAGCATACATCATTTAAGTCCATCGGCAGAACACACACTAGTGGCAATGGAGAAATATTGTCTTGTTGATAGCCTCAACTATCGGTAAGACTTAATCCGATGGACACTGGAAAAAGGTAAAATGCATCGACAAAGGTTACAACAATAAAGGGTCATTGATGTAGACAAAAGCAGTTGGGAGTTTTTTATTAAATGTTGGGGAAGGTCAGAATTCTGATGAACACAACAGTACAACTGATGATGTTGCCATACCTGCAATGACAAAAACATCACAAGATGTAGCCTCCTTCATCATCGTAATCGTCAAAATTCTGACATCTCCTTAAAGATGGTCCATCGGTAGAACACACACTAGCAGCAATCGATAAATCATGTCTTACCGATAGCTGATGAGGCTATCGGTAAGAATTATCTTGATGGACACTAGCAACAGTAAAATGCAGCGGCAAATGTTAGGGCGATAAAGGAGAAATCTTGTCTTGTCGATAGTCGATGAGGCTATTGGTAAGACTTATCTCAATGGACACTAGCAAAACTAAAATTCATCGGGAAAGGTTACGACAATAAATAAAGGGTCATTGGAAAAGGTTATGGCGATAAAGGATGCAACGAGGTTGGAATTTCAACATCTCCTTGTCAAAAAAACTACCACAGGTGCATAGAAATTTCTGATGTGGTGTCGTCTAAATTTTTGACATGAATCTCGTTGTTGGAATCATCGACAAAAAAATAGCGACGAGGATTTTCACCATGAATACGTCTGAATTGTGATGATTAATTGTTTGAGTTTCAATGAAGACTCATCAGAAAACCGCTCCAAATGTACTAGTGTCTGAAGATGTAAAAAGACAATTCATTGATTATTGGACCAACTAATCTCATGTTTCTTTCAATAGAAGGGACACTATACAAATGATAGATGAAGATGGTAAAAATATTACACAGCCAAAAATTTCTTAGATACAACACAAAGTGAATTGTTTGAAGCATTCAAGCAAGAATTTTCAGATGTTAAGATTTGCCAAAGGATGTTTGAGAGATTGCGTCCTTGCTTTGTACGCATAAATAAGGTACGTGAAACTTTTTGTTGTTGAAATCATGTTGAATTTCATCTACACTTGCAATCATATAAGAAGTTCATGGCAACAATTAATCCAAATCTAGTCATTCCTACAAGTACAACACAATTTCTGAAGTCTATTTTATATGATAAATTAGAAGATTCAGATGAGTTCAAAATACAATATATAAAAGGTGAATGTAATGATTGTGGAGTTTTGAGTAGGTTTGTGTTGCAAACTGATAATTTATTGATATTCATGCACTAGTTATATGGAAGAGATTTGAATATGAGACATACTAAACTAAGTCAGGAACTGAATAAAAAAAATTATGTTGAAAGAGAGTGAATTGACCTACATTCAGTTTATAGATAGATTTTGTAATATGATATATCCACATATCCAATATTATCATGGTGCAAGATGGCAGGCTAAACAGTTTCATGATTTAAAGAATTGTTTTCTACCAAGTTGTATTCTTTCAATTATAGATTTCTCTAAGAACTATACTATTGGTATTATGGATGACATCATCATGTGTTGCATTGGTTTTGTCATTGATGTCAACACTTATCTTTCTGGAGGTCTATATTATTGATTTGTCACTCTGGTTATATTGGTTTGTTGTTGAGCCAACACATTGTGGTCCCTGTATGGATATTGGCTTATGTACAACTACCAGTACATGTTTCACCGGTAGCTCGGGAAGTTGATGATGACTTGTTATCATCTAGAGATCATTTGATTATGTTGAAGACATGGATTAAATGTTTTCATTTGGTGTTTTTCATATTGGTTTGATCAGGTTCACATATTTGCCTTAACCGACAGATAGGTTTAGGTTATGAACCGGCATAGGAAAACATGTTCTAGATCAACACGACATGATTTGGAAAGGATTTATTGATTGGATAATGTGTAAATGCATTGAGGCTGACATATTGTATTGAACCAAAACCTATTTTGTAATTGATTTAAATGCAATATCTTTTGAGAGCCAACATAATAATTAGGTCTTAGGTTTTGTATAAATAATTGTAAGATCTTATTTGGAAGAAGTGTGTGTATGTGAGCGTATATTGATAATCATTGTGAAGAGCGAATAGAAGCAGATCCTTGTGTGAATCACATAGATATCATCTGAAGGTTGAAGGAAGGTTGTTAAAGGTTATGAATGTTGGCATTACACACTCCAATGAGAATTGTAGGTGATTGAAGGTATTGTCATTTATGACAACCTTGCAATGTTAAGGCTCCAGTAGGCACTGGCACTGACAGACTCTACACTGGTAGATAGTTCACCAACAGTGACAAGGATGTTTACCGGCACCCTAGCCGACAGGACTGTTTATTATATATTGTATTTAATTGTAATATATTTTGTAAGCGGACATGGCATATTGTAATAAGACTCATATATAAGTATGAGATCTTGTAGATCATTTTGTAGAGAGATGATAGGATGGATATGTAGAGTGAATACTAAGGCAGATCTTGTAGAAGGGTTTATGGTTATTGTATGAGCTTCAACCAGTCCTAAACCTGGCATAGCAGATGCTTTTTGTAGGAGTATATTATATTGGATTCTCATAATCCATTTTGTAAGTCAGTGAGACTTCCTTTTGTATTTGAGCAGTGAGCTCTAGGAAGTTGGCCATCCTGCATGTGCAAGCACACTATTGTAAGTAATATCCATTCATTGGCCAGTGAGTGAATATTGTGGGTCACAAATCCCACTGAGGTTTTTTCCACACTGGGTTTCCTCGCCAAAAATATTGTGTTATGGTGTGCTTTCTATGTTGTGTTTATTGTTCACATTTATTGCATTAATTCTTGTTTACTGATACATTGTTTTAGAATGAAAATTACTTAATAAGGTTAGAAAATCTATAAACTAGTTAGATATTGATTCACCCCCCCCCCCCCCCCTCTCAGTATCTTTGGGAATGCTAACAATTGGTATCAGAGCTTGATCCTCTATTTTCAAAAGCCTAACAGCTTGAGGGATATTTTGACATTGGTATAGATGGAAAACTTGAGAAAGCAATTGGATAACCTCATCTCTTTGAGGAAAGAGATCTCAGAGGCACTTGTTCAAAGACAGAAGACACCGGAAGAGAAAATGCATCACCTCACCAATACAATTCAAAGAACAGAAGCAGCATTCAAGGATAGTGACAGGTTCACTCAGAGCCTGAATTTGGTATTAGCAGACCTATTTTAGATTGTAACCAACTGGTTACAAGGATCTAGTTGATAACTGCACTCAGTTGACATTTTGATAGCCTTTGTCATTGATGTCAAAGGGGGAGTAGTAGAGAAGAGAAAAATGATTGACAAAAGAGATCATCTGCTTAGGGGGAGCACACAGTTTTGGTAAGATTTTTGGACTTCAATTTTTGGATATAATTTTGAATTTTTCTTATGGGTGTTGCCATCAATGTCAAAGGGGGAGATTGTTGGCATTACACACTCTAATGAGAATTGTAGGGGATTGAAGGTATTGTCATTGATGGCAACCTTGCAATCTTATGGCACCGACATCGATAGACTCTACACTAACAACGACAAGGATGTTTACCGGCACCCTAGCCAATAGGACTTTGTTTATTATATATTGTATTTAATTGTAATATCTTTTTGTAAGCTGACATGGCATATTGTAATAAGACTCATATATAAGTATGAGATCTTGTAGATCATTTTGTAGAGAGATGATAGGATGGCTATGTAGAGCGAATACTAAGGTGGATCTTGTAGAAGGGTTTATGGTTATTGTATGAGCTTCAACTGGTACTGAACCTGGCATAGCAGATGCTTTTCGTAGCAGCACATTATATTGGATTCTCATAATCGATTTTGTAAGTCAGCGAGACTTCCTTTTGTATTTGAGCAATGAGCTCTAGGCAGTTGGCCTTCCTGCATGTGCAGACAAACTATTGTAAGTAATATCCATTCATTGGCTAGTGAGTGAATATTGTGGGTCACAAATCCCACTAAGGTTTTTCCCACACTAAGTTCCTCACCAAAAATCTTGTGTTATGGTGTTTTTTCTATGCTGTGTTTATTGTTCATATTTACTGCATTAATTCTTGTTTACCGATACATTATTTTGGAATGCAAATTACTTAATAAGGTTAGAAAATCTATAAACCGGTTAGATACTGATTCACCCCCGCCTCTCAGTATCTTTGGGAATCCTAACAATGAAGTTGTTTGGTCCTCATGTGTAGAGCTTAAACCGGTACTGAATCTGGCATTGAAGATGCTAAATTGAAGCAGAACATTGTTATTGGATTTAACCATCCAACTGTGTAGTTAGTGTGACTCCTGATTTTATGATTGAGCAGTGAACTCTAGGCAGTTGGCCTTTTTGCATGTGTGGACCCCATTATTGTATTCACTTACTATCTGTAGTAGTATCATCTAATTGTGGGTAAGGTTTCCCACTGTGGTTTTTCCCCTTATACGGTTTCCACGTCAAAATCTCTATGTCATGTGTTGTGAATGTTGTTTTCCTTTCTGTTTCGTGCATTAAGTTGTACCGGTAATACCATAACTGTTAATCTATTTTACTAGCACTAAGTTTTAAGTTAGAATAATTTGTTTTGGGTTGCAATTTATTGAAAACTAATTCACCCCCCCTCTCAGCTTTCCTTTCCAATTCCTAACAATTGGTATTAGAGCCTAGTCCTCTTTTTGCAGAAGCCTAATAGCTTGAGGAGATCCTATGACATCTAATATCTTTAGGAAGGACAGTCCCAAACTTGATGGAACTAACTATGGTATATGGAAGATCAGAATGGAGACACATCTAAATTGCATTGGAAGAAATATATGGGATGTTACAAAGAACAGCTATGTTTCTTCTAATCAGAATAACCCTAATCCACCAACCTTAGCTATAGACTTGGAGAATGATTGCAAAGCAAGAGAAGCACTTATGAGTGCATTATCAGATCAACAAATCATGGGATTATCAGACATATCTACAACAAAAGCTATTTGGGATAAACTGGAAACATTAAATGAAGGAGATTCCACTATCAAAATTGCAAAACTGGAATGTTACAGGGTCGGGTATGAAAATTTAAAAATGGAAGAGGATGAAAGAATTTTTAAATTTATAAAAAGAGTCAATGAAATTGTTTTAGGAATACAATGTTGTGGAGGATCTTTAAGTGAAGATGAAATTATTTCTAAAGTTTTAAAGGCTTTGTCACCATCTTACAAAATGAAAGTGACAGCTAATAATGAGTTGAGAACAATCCCTAATACATCAGTATCCAGAGATACTCTGGTTGGAAAACTTTTAGCATTTCAGCTTGAAGAGTTTGGCCCTATTTCTACTATCAAGATTGATATAGCCTTCAAAGCATCATCATCATCATCATCATCATCATCATCATCATCATCATCATCATCATCATCATCATCATCATCATCATCATCATCATTTGACAAATCTGATTGGAAATCACTTTATGCAAAAGAACTTGAAGATATCAGAAGAGAAAATGAAGAACTTGAAGCACTATTTGCAAGGAAGATGCCTAATGGTCCAATAGGAAGTAAGTATGAAGGTAAAGCACCTTTCAAATTTTTTAATTGTAATAAAGTTGGTCATATGGCATCTAGGTGTCTTGATAGACATTCAAGACTAAGAGATGAGGCAAAGAGAACATATAAGCCTAACCCTCAATATCAGAGATACAAATTTAAGAAAAATAGAGTTAAGTCATGTTACTATGCAGATGAAGGTGTTATAGATGATTCTAATGAAGATCCAGCATATAGTGGATGGGCATTTGTTGCAATAAAATAAGATCAACCAACACCTATTGTCAAATCGGTAGAGTAGGCATTAGCAGCAAAAATTGAAGAAAAGGATGAATGGATTATTGATAGTGGATGCTCTTTGTTGTTCACCAAAAATGGTTAACCCAAGTTCACCTGCAATCTTTCTATGAAATGGCCAATTTCAGTCAATGGAATACTTCAAGACTTGGACAACATAATATAGGACCTTAATTGATCCTCTTGCACTTCAAGTTCTACTAGACCTAGAGGGGGATACCCTTTAATGCATTAAATACAACAAGTTACACGTATATGATTGTATCAACAATAAGCAAATAAATCAATCAACAAGCTCAACAAGTTGGAAAACACATACAGATTGGCTAGATCCATACAAATAATAGATGAAAAAGAGCTTGGAATAAATAGAACACAACCCCTAAACATAAAGGGAAATAGATTTTTTCTGTAATATTTTTGAGAAACCTCATAATCTATAAGACCAGTGCCTTATCCAAGGGCATGGAGTCATACATCAAACTATAAATGAGAACCTCTATTGCAAATCCATCTTCATATTGAAATATCCCTGCATTAGTGCCTGACAAAAATACAGTACTCAACTCACTCACAAAATCATCAAATCTTGAAACTATATCCCATTATCTATGATTGATTATAGAGTTTAAATTCTTCCTTGAAGAATACATACAAACAATCACCATAATCTCCTTGAGATTGATGAACTCCAGCCTCTTAAAGAATTTAATTTGTAACAAAGAAAAAATACATTCAGAGACAATTTTGTGTGAATTTATGCATGCCTTACATACATATAAATTTGCAACAGAAAACACCTACAACAAGTAAATAAGACTCCATTACTTGAAAGAAAACATTACACTACAAAATTGGAACCAATGAAAATCTGGAGCATTTCTCCAAATTTCTAGAACCCTTACAATTGAAAAGAAATGAGACTAAAAAGAGGAGGGAAAAAGATTAGGTTTGCATAACACATTGCCAAGTGTCCCCTTTCTCCAACTGAATATTTTCCTTTTTCCTTCCCATGGACACTACTCTCAAAATATCTAAGATCTATTGAAATTGATTGCAGAATTGAATCTCTCATTCTGCAGGCTTTCCAACGGTATATAATACTTCTATATTTGGGCAAAAATTAACCCTTGGGCAAATTAATCTTTTTTATGCAGGCCGTCATTTAAATTTTTGGATTTCTTCAATAGTCTGGACTTTATATTTAACTTTATTTTTCTCCA
Source organism: Cryptomeria japonica (assembly GCF_030272615.1). NCBI lineage: Eukaryota > Viridiplantae > Streptophyta > Pinopsida > Cupressales > Cupressaceae > Cryptomeria > Cryptomeria japonica. Next base: position 210,990,237 of record NC_081410.1, on the reverse strand, counting down.
TTTTTCACCTGACGCCCTGCCACATGGAAACTTGTGATTTGTCAATAGGGTCCACTGTTCGCCACCTAGGATGACACCTCATCCATCCACCACCTGTCGACCATGTCATCACCACTTGTTTGCCACTTGTCGGCCATATCAGTGCCATCTCATCGGGACCCGCTAGCTAGACCACCACCAGACCTACCACATCATTAGTCATGATGGTTAACCGGTGAGCACATTCACTTCACGACATGGCGACCATCGTTGATCTTCTGTAAACTTGCTCGATCTTTATTGCGTCCTTTTCCACACATGCTTGGTTGTTGATCCGCAATGCTTAACCGGCGAGCATCTTTGCCTTGCGACATGGTGATGACCGCCTAATCGCCTCGAACCTGCCCACCAGTTAACTCGTCCATTCTCTGCAAAATTTTCATCGAGAATCATACACATGGTGGGGTCCATCTAGTCGCCAGCTATATCTTCAGTCGCCTCGGGATTCATGCACACCCGCTTGGGGTCCACTGGGCGTCAAGCTTACACTTGTGTCAAAAGCCTTCAAGGCTTTGACACTATGTCTATGTGGAGATTTACATTTAAATACCAATATTATCCATTCCCTAGCCAATGTGGGGTAATAGCCTTTTGCCTGACACTGTATTTTCTTGAAAGTTTCCTATTGATTGCATCCGCTTGGAAGTTTCTAATGCTTTATGCATTCATGCAGGAGAGGATGAAGACTAGTTTACACCTTCCATTGGCATTTTCTTGAATTTTATTGCCTTCCAAACTCCTTCTCCAGCTCACCCACCTTGCAAGAGCTCACTATAGGGAGGAGAAGACTGCCAATTTGCATTTTTGGAAGGTTTCAATACAATCCCTAGACGCCACCATAGGGAGATGGAGCTGCCAAACATTTTCTTTAAAGTTTTAACTTTCCAAACCACGCCACATGGGGGTCTTTAGTATTTGGTTTAAAGTTTGATGCCTTTCCAACATCATTCTACGTAGAGGGGGGGGATTTGCCTTACACCTTGCAATTGCATTTGCTTTGGAATTTCAAATGCCTTCTCCATTTGCCTGGAAACTTCTACACCAACCAAAGGAAGTTGCAAAAAGATTTCTTCCATCATTTCCGTCTCACGGCATGGATGCTGGAAAGGTCATGCTATTTGATTCTACACCTTTCATTTTATTTGCTGAAGGTTTCTAATGCCTTTTTAACATCGTGCAGGGAGGACATTGGTAGAGTTTTGGAATTTGGCTTACACTTGCCAATGTGCATTTGTTTAAATTACTAAGACCTTTCAACCACTAGGTAGGCAAGGAGGATTTGCTTTGACATTTGCCTATGAATTGCATTTGTTTTACAAATTTCTTTGGCCTCTTCAATAGCCATGCAGAGGGAAATGCTGGCATTAAACCTACCAATAGAATGTGCTTGGAATGTTTCTGCAGCCATTTACATCCCAGCTGCCTGTAGAGAACTTTGGCATTTGTTTGAATATTTTTTAACTCCACTCAACCACCATGAACAATAGGGAGGTTGACTTTGGTAAAATGCCAACATAGCAGGGAATGCTAGCAAGGGTTGTGAATTTATGCTTTACACCTACCAATTGCAATTGCTTAAAGTTTAATGTGCCTTTCCAAACTCCATGCCATCTGCTAGGGGGGAAATGCACTGGCTTGATGTCTGCTAATTGCATTTTACTTAAAAGGCTTTCTAATAATTTTATTCATTGTTGCACTGGGAGAAATTAAAAAGGTTATGGAATTTGGGCTTTCAGTAGCTAATGCATTTTGTAGTAGTTTATATGTTTATACCCCCACTTCCACACAAAGGAGGGATGCTGTCAGTACATTTGCTTAATGGTATTTGCTGAAACTCTTAAAATCCTTTCAATTGCCTACATCTGCCATTTACATTTGCATTTTTTTTGTCTCTTCTCTGTCGGTGAAGGAAGATTTGGCATTAAACTTGCCAATTTGAAATTTCCTAGAATTCTATTAGCATCTTGAACTCTTATGACATGTCTCATGATCACAATCCACATTTAAATATTTTGAAATTCTCCCAGTGAACCAAGTCGCCAATAAAATCAATGCATGAGCGTGAGCCGAGTTGGGCCCCAAAGTGGGTTTGACTAAAAAAAAAATCATTTTCATGCAACTGATAGTTGAAAACACCTCAAGAAACTTGAACATACCTCTGGAGTTGATCAGCACATCTTTCTAATCATTAAACTATTTTGCAACTTTCAAGTGCTTGTGCCACATTTTCACATTTAATCTCAAAGACGTAATTATCAAACTGGTCAAAACACCTTTCTAGACTTCGCAAACTAACAGGCGTATTGTCTAATATACAAACATTAACTCCGCCAAGCCGTTTCTCAAGAAAAATCTTGAGTGAAGAAATATTAATGGTCAAAGATGACCAAATGGCTCTGTCAACACTGTGAACCTGATAAAACTCATGTGCAGGGAACTCAAAGTGCCTTTCTTAAAAATATGAAATGATCCCCATAGAACCCCAAATCTGAGGCATAGATACCTTGAAGTACAAAGAAAACCTTAGAATGATCAGTTCGATCAGGAAGCTAATAGGATGCAAATAGTGCGCTCATGAAAAATAGCCACTTTAAGTGATGCAACAATGAAAGTGTAGAAAACTGAATAAGGTGGCTCAAGAAACCCCTTTTGAAAACTGATCAAATAGATTGGCATGAGCTTGAAATTTAAAAATAGCTTGTCTTTTATACCAACAATAGCCTGGAAAACACATTCTAACATGATATTCATTGGGGCATATTTTACAAATGTGCAAAGCGAGGCTCTAACTAGCTCCTGAAATAGGGACTTGTGCAAACCATAAACTGCAAATGGATTGAGCTTGCTAAATTGAGCAAATGGATTACTAGAGACTTGAAATTTTGCATGTTAACTCACATTTATGCATACTATTCAATACACCTTTAATTTCACCATGAAAATCAACCAGTCAAAAGTTATAGGTGCTCAAAGTAGGCTACTTAATAAAATCTGGATTTGCACCTATGGTGCACTTTCAACTCACCCCTTGAAATGGGTACCTGATAAACTGATCCAAACTGAAAAATGAAAGTTGAAGAACACCTCATAGGCCAAATTATAGGTGTAGGACACATTTCCCAAGCCTTACCCTTTGAAAATCAACTGGCTCCATTTTACCCTCTCTCTAACTAGGCCACCTGAATGAGATTAGGTGCCTTTCTAAAAATGAAATAGAATTTTTTTTGAAATGGGGCTCTCAAATTACTCAAATTTAATGAGTCCCAATAGTGGCTCTGACTGGGTATGGTTGATTGGAAGATCAACACAAGAATTCAGAATCTATGGTAGAGCAGACCACCCAAAAACGTAAAACTTCTCTTCTCTTCTCAAAAATAAAAGGCTCCTTATTCTACCCAAGCAGTAGGGCACTTTATTCCAAACCACACAACTTAAAGCAAATAGACTATACAAGATGTACAAACATACTTACAACTAATTATAGACTACCCCACTTTCCTCAGCATTTACCTCTGTCAAAAATTTGATTCTCATCACCTGATGTCATGATCCAAACAAAGGCACCTTTCAACAACAACTGAGCATAATCCTTATAATCAACCCCTTTCATTTCATTACCACAACAACTGGTGTGCACACCTTTTGCCTGATTTTGAACTTTATGGTCACACACTACTTCAACAAAAGTAAAATCATGAGACAAATCACTATAGAGGTCTTCCCACAAGCTGCCATACATTTCAGTATCCCAATCAACTCTATCATTTGCAAGGGCATCATCATGCTGAATTTCAAAAATAAAACATTCATTCTCACCACTATAGTTCTCATTAGCACATGTCGTATTGTCAATAAATTCATAGAATGAGGGACATTACTAACCGATTGATACAAACAAGGAACATAAACATTTTGGTTCAGATGTGGTACATCACTATGCAGATCAACTTTATATTATCCTTGTTTATCCAACTCAATACATCTGCATTCTCAATATCCCATTCATGGAAAATAATGCATACCTCTGGTTGAAGTAAATCCTCAGCTAAGTCTTTCTCATTTAGACTTACATCCACCTGGAAAACTTCCATTTGTGGTTTGAAGTAATCATCACATAGCCCATGCCTCGTATCTTCATCATGAAGTAAATTTTTACAACACATGTTACTGTTGTTGGCAATCTCACCAGCATCAAAAATTTGTTCAACACAAGGGAAAACTTCAACATTTTCATCGATGACATCAACATTATGAACAATTATATCAAAAACAAAGAACTCCATATCCGGTTCAAGCATACCATCAATATTCACATCCTCTTCATGGTATGTCAAACTTTGAAAACATTCAAATATAGGTTCATTTAAATCTGAAAATGAAACATTATCCGCACTTTCACATATGTTTTTATCTTCAAAAATACTTTCATTTTCAGATTCATGACTGAGATATATAACTTGGTCTCCTCTTATATCATCTTCACAAAATGAATAATAAGAACTCTCATAGGTATCCTCAGCTACATGACTGGCATTCATTTGTTGATCATAAGAAAATGAATAACTTGTGTCAAGATCACTCTTATTCTGAAATTGATCTTCATTGTTCATTTGTATACCTTCAAGGTGCTGAAAATTGAACTCAGTGTCCTCATAATCAGCAACACCACTCCATTCTAAAACACATTCATCACTGGGTATACTTGTATTGAGAACACCATTAACATCATTCACAATTTCATTTTCAGCTTTATCAATCTTAATCAAAATTTGATTTACATCATATTGCACATCCTCACTTGCACAATCAACAACACTTGGTGATCCCTTAGTATTTGGTACTTCAACATCAAATACATTAGCAGTATGCAAAAACTGATGGTCATCACCATCATTATTTTTATTATCATTATCCTTGGGAGATGCATGATTAACTTCATAATTTACAGCCACATAATCAACATAACCAACATACAAATCAAATGGTGCATATCCTTTATATATATCTATCTTTGTAACATTATCACAAAAGTTCCCACTGATCATTCCATCATTATTGTGAGAGACAACCAACATTGACATTAGAGTTTCTTGACTCTCATTTAAAATTGAAGCACATATATTAGCAAGACCATTTTGAACACCAAAGCTTAATGGACCTTGACATAGAATATTTTGCTTGGCTTCATATTTATTTTCACCAGTGAAGGTGTTTTGACAATAAACAATAGCAGATGAAAATCTCTTTGAGATCCCAAATTTCAAATTGTTTTGAATGTCCCTAGGTATGTTAAAAGCTTCATACAAAGTTTTGGGTTCCTTGTCTCTTAATAAGAAACCCATCTTCTTGCCAAAAGAACTCATATAAATATCCAAACGCACTTTATCATCGAACTTATGTTTGCTGGAAACTTTAGACAATGTTTGTGAAAACCTGATATTAAATGTCAGGACCAATTCATCCTCTTTGATTTGCATGTCCATGAATCCTCTCAGCATATCATAATCATTCACCTTTTCAGGAAATTGGTCCATAAAGTCAGCTGTTAATTCATTCCATGAGAAAATACAATTTGCTGGCAAGAAAGAGAACCAATCCCTTGCATCCTCTTTCAATGACTAGACAAATAACTTCATGCACACATCTTCTTGACAAACTTCAAACTCTCCCATCAAATCTGAAAATATTTTCAAATGTAAATGTGCTGATTTTGATTTCTTCCCACTGAATATTGGCAAATACTTTCTAATTTCTGTGGGTATAAGATTTGGGTAACTCGAAATATCTTTGAAATTTAGAGCAGCATAATACTTCATACTGAAACTTTTCCTTTGCATGGTTGCTCTAGTTTACTAGACATGGTCATATGTGAATACAATTGGGGCTAAAATAACTAACTGCACATTGTGACTTCTCAAACTAGATAATTTGCAGCCGTAAACTCTTGTAGATCTGAAGATTAACTTCAACTTTCAGCATGGTCTTTTACCTCAGAGTCGCCACCTCTTGCATAGAGGAACAATTTTGAACAGCAGAATGCCATTCAACACATATTTAATTCTTTATTTCTCCTTCAATCTTGCTACAACAATTTCACTCCAGGCTATTTAACACAAATCTGGAAAATGCCTCAGACTTATGTGCGAACTGTAATCTTTTACTGCACTTTTCTTTGCAAGCTTTTATGATGAGAGCACCATGTCTGAGCCTGCAACCAATTTAATTATTTGCATCTCAATATGATTCATCAAAGCATCTACTATTCTCTCAACCATAAAAGACATTTTCAACTCTGTGCATTCTCAATGGACTGACTAACTAGATGAAATTATGCAATTTTTATTCAGCTTCCCCAGCAAAGTTGCCATTTTTGTTGTTCACCAAAACTGATTAACCCAAGTTCACCTACAATCTTTCTATGAAATGGCCAATTTTAGTCAATGGAATCTTTGGATGGTAAGCACAATACTGACAATGTTTATTATGTTGAAGGTTTAAAGCATAATATTTTGAGTGTTGGTCAGTTAGTGGAAAAAGGATTTCAATTACAATTCAAGAATGGAAAATGCAAAATCATAAACTGAACTGAATCGGAGATTGCAACTGGCAATCAAACTAAAGGTAATAATTTGAATACCAATGTCAGTGATAAGACATGTTTGATTGCTCAAATTGATGAAATTTGGTTATGGCATAAAAGACTGTGATGTGAATTTTGATTGTATTGTAAAGATCAGTTCAACCAAGGCAGTAAGGGATTTACCTAAGATTGTGAAACCTCATAGTTCGGTATGTAAGGAACGTCAAATGGGAAAGCAAGTTAGAACAACATTTAAGAGCATTTTTGAGAAATTGAATAATATTCTTGATTTAATTCATACTGATTTATGTGGTCCAGCAAGGATAAGGAGTCCTCAGGGTGATAGATACTTTATGCTAATAATTGATGATTATTCTAGAATGTGTTGGGTTACTTTTCTCAGGGAGAAATCATAAGCTTTTGGGAGATTCAAGATATACAAGGCAATGGTAGAGAATAAAACTGGCAATAAAATCAAATGTTTGAGATCTGATCAAGGAGGAGAATTTACATCTAGGGAATTCAATGCATACTGTGAAGAGAATGGAATCAAAAGACAACTATCAGTACCCCAAACACCCCAGTAGAATGGAGTTGTGGAAAGAAAGAACTGAACTATACTGGATGCAGCAAGAACCATGATGATGGAAGAAAATTTACGTCATGTGTATTGGAGAGAAGCAGTAAATACAACGGTCTATACTTTTAGCAGAGTTCACATCAAAGGTGAAACCGGTAAGACCCCTTATGAATTATGGTTCGGTCATATTCCTACTCTTAAATATTTCAAAATATCTAGAAGAAAATGCTATATTAAGAGAGATGAGTCTATTGGCAAATTTGATCCTAGAAGTGATGAAGGAATATTTCTTGGTTATTCAACTAGAAGCAAGGCATATAGGTGTTATAATAAAAGATTGTAGAAGATCATTGAGAGTACTAATGTGAAGATAGATGAACATTTTAGAGGAGAATCAAGATCTATAGGTTTTGAACCGATAGTAGAAATGATTATAAATGAACTAACATGGATTGCAACAAAACAGAGTGAAGAACTAGTCACACCAACATCATCAGAGAACTCAACTATGACTGAAGAACAACAACCTATGAATGGAAATCAGAATAAACCCAAGTATGTAAGATTGAATCATTCAGAAAATCAGATAATTGGAAATAAAAATCAAGGTGTTATGACAAGAGAAAGATTGGCAAATGAAGAGGTATGCTTAATTTCTCAAGTTAAACCAACATCAGTTGTTGGAGCATGTCAAGATAAACATTGGATAAGAGCAATCGAAGAAGAATTAGAACAGATTGAAAAGAATAATACTTGGACATTAGTTCCTTGGCCTAAAGACAAAAATGCAATTGGAACTAAATGGGTATTTAGAAATAAACTTAATGAAGATGGTGAAGTAATCAGAAACAAAGCAAGATTAGTTTGTAAAGGTTATTCTCAAAAAGAAGGAATTGATTATAATGAAACCTTTGCACCAGTAGCCAGAATTGAAGCAGTAAGAATATTTCTTGCATTTGTAGCTCACAAGAACTATAAGGGTTTATCAGATGGATGTAAAATGTGCATTTTTGAATGGAGATCTTGAAGAAGAAGTTTACATTGAGCAACCTGATGGATTTTCATTAACAGATGACAAGAATATGGTTTGCAGATTAAGAAAAGATTTATATGGATTGAAACAAGCTCCCATAGCTTGGTATGCTAGATTGGATAAATATCTTCTAAAGCTTGGATACACAAAAGGTAACACTAATAGTAATTTATATTACAAAATTACCAATGATGACATTTTGGTTATTGAAGTATTTGTGGATAATATCATTTTTGGAGGTGGAGAAGAGCTATGCAAAGATTTTACTAACAAGATGCGGGAAGAATTTGAAATGTCTATGATTGGAGAGATAATTTTTTTCTAGGTTTGCAGATTTAACAAATAGATAAAGGTATATTCATTTGTCAAAAAAATACTTGAAGGAACTTTTGAAGAAATTTGGAATGGAAAACTCCAAACCGGTAAGCACTCATATGACTACAACTAATAAATTGACATCAAAGGATGATTCAGCTCCTATAAATCCGACAAGGTACAAATCTATGATTGGAGGGTTATTGTATTTGACACAAACCAGACCTGATATAATGAATGCAGTGTGTATTGTTTCAATATTTCAAAGCAGTCCTAAATAAAATCTTGAAACTGCAGTAAAAAGGATTTTCTGGTACCTGCAAGGCACAACAAATCTTGGCTTATGGTATCCTAAGGATAATAATTTTGAGTTATGTGCATATACAAATGCAAATTGGGCAGGAGATGTGGATGACTGAAAGAGTACCACTAGAGGTGCATTCTTTCTTGGAAAAAGATTAATTTCATGGATCAGCAAGAAGAAGACTTGCATATCATTATCTACAACAGAAGCAGAATATGTTGCAGTAGCAACTAATTGCAATCAGGTATTATGGATCAAGCAAATGTTGAAGGATATCAAGGTAAAATGCAATGAACCGGTAATTTTTAATTGTGATAACTTAGCAGCAATAGATATATCAAAGAATCTAATATTTCACTCTAAAAAAAACCATGTTTCTATCAAGTATAATTTTCTAAAAGAAAACGTTGAAGCAAATGAAGTGGGATTGGTTTATGTGAACACTAAAGAGAAAACTGCAGATATTTTTACAAAGCCTTTGCCTAAGGAAACATTTGAATATTTCAGAGAGAAGCTTGGGGTAATCACCCCACCAATAGAGACTTAAATGATGCAGATTGGCATCAAACCGACAAGGACTAACAGAAAAATCTTTTTCTGGCTTGATGAAGGAGAGCTATTGCTCAGGGGGAGTAGTTAGTTGTATGTTATGTTCTGATTTTTTATTCTTAACTTCTTTGGCATTTGATGTCAAAGGGGGAGAGATGTCTATGGAAAAACATTGTACTTTGAAGATGTATTTTGGTTTTGGTTATGTTGTTTCTATTTTTGGTACAAAACTTTGTGTTGATCTATTTAAGGGAGATTGTTGGCATTTTGTTTTGGCACTTAGATGTCTTTCCATCTAGTGTTGCCATCAATGCCAAAGGGGAAGATTGTTGGTATTCTGGATAACTTTGTCATGTGTTGCATTGGTTTTGTCATTGATGTCAACATTTATCTTTCTAGAGGTCTACATTATTGATTTGGCACTCTAGTTATATTGGTTTGTTGTTGAATTGACACATTGTGGTCCCGGTATGGATATTGGCTTATGTACAGTTACCGATATATGTTTCACCGATAGCTCAGGAAGTTAATGATGACTTGTTATCATCTGGAGGTTATTTGGTTATGTTGAAGACATGGATTGGATGTTTGCATTTGGTGTTTTGCATATTGGTTTGATCGGGTTCACATATTTGCCTTAATCGACAGATAGGTTTAGGTTATGAACCAGCATAGGAAAACATGTTCCAGATCAACACGACATGATTTGGAAAGGATTTATTGATTGGATAATGTGTAAATGTATTGAGGCCGACATATTGTATTGCACCAAGACTTATTTTGTTATTGATTTAAATGTAGTATCTTTTGAGAGGCGACCTAATGATTAGGTCTTAAGTTTTGTATAAATAATTGTAAGCTCTTATTTGGAAGAAGTGTGTGTATGTGTGCGTATATTGAAGATCATTGTGAAGAGAGAAAAGAAGCATATTCTTGTGTGAATCTTGCAGATATCATTTGAAGGTTGAAGGAAGGTTGTTAAAGGTTATGAAGGTGTTTGGTCCTCATGCGCAGAGCTTAAACTGGTACTGAATCCGGCATTGAAGATGCTAAATTGAAGCAATACATTGTTAATGGATTTAATCATCCAAATGTGTAGTCAGTGTGACTCCAAATTTTGTGATTGAGAAGGGAGCTCTAGGCGGTTGGCCTTTCTGCATGTGCAGACCCCATTATTGTATTCACTTACTATCTATAGTAGTATCATTTGATTGTGGGTAAGGTTTCCCATCGTGGTTTTCCCCCTTACAGGGTTTCCACGTCAAAATATTTGTGTCATGTGTTGTGGATGTTGTTTTCCTTTCTCTTTCATGTATTAAGTTGTACCGGTAATACTATAATTGTTAATTTGTTTTACCGGCACCGAGTTTTAAGTTGGAATAATTTGTTTTGGGTTGCAATTTATTGACAACTGATTCACCCCCCCTCTCATTTGTCCTTCCCGGTTCCTAACATATACATTTAGTCCTTACATAGAAATTCAAAGTCAATATTATCATTCCGATCAAGTTGCAATTTTGTACAAGTTTTCTATAGACATGCACAATTTTAGGTGGATGGTATAGAGAGTACTAAAAATGAACACATTATCATCAAGGAGGTTAATTAATTTATCAGTGATGATACGTGTCATGATAGGAGCTATGTAGCACATTGTTTTGGAATGTTTTTTCAAGATATTAAAGATCGTGGGATAGAATGTACACAACATTGGATTTGGTCAAATGAATGTGCTAGTAAGTGTTAGATTTCAAATTGATTATAAGTTGATTTTTTTCTTATATATGATTTGATTGTATAATGGGTCAAAGGTTTAAATGTATATATATGTTATTCATGTCAGGGCAATTTAAGTCTGCAAAAAATTTTAATTGGTTATCCCTACAACATGCTCGACATAGCATAAAGTTTTTGTGGAAATTCTTTGAGAGTGGACATGGAAAAGGAGAGAGCATGATGGATCGGGAGCATATGTGAAGCGTGCACTTCACCAACATGAACTTGCAGGTAAATTCTATTCATATTTGTGTATAGTTTTAATTATCTTCATAGATTAATATAATGATTTAAGCTTTAAGAGGTCCCATTTTAAGTAATTAATTAAAGAGAGTTAAATCAAAGGCTCTTAGATCAAAATTTCTTGGATAGAACCTCTCTACTTCTAAATCATACTTGCAATGGAGTCTCCTTTGCATCTATCAGATGCTGATAAAAAACCAATTTTACATTAGCTTTTGGGGGGTCAAATTAATTCATTTAAATTTTTTTTTTTTAAAAGTATTTAGTCCTTATTATAAGATTTCCAAATAGTATAACAAGTAATATATTTAATTTCATTAATATATTTTTATTTTATTTCTTATGAATGTAGGTTTTTCACCGAACATGAACTTCTTTGTTCAATGCATTGGGAAAAATAGTAAACTAATTCAAAAAAATTCTGAAAATTATCTATGCACTAGGTATTGATGCTTTCTTTCTAGCAAAAAATAGAAAATTGAATTTTGATATATATAGAACAAGTTATGTGTTCAAACGTACACCTATATCTAAATTATAATTAGTCAAACTTCAAAACTTAATAAAATGAAAAATATTCAACATGTAGTACCCCTGCCCTAATCTATTTCTAACCTTGGTTTAACCTTGATCAGATTATCGTAATATAATGTTATAGTCAGATGTTGATTTAACGCATAGCTATTGATGTGGTTTTCTCACTAGTGGTATGCAAGTTGTTAGTGTACCTATTTCTTGGTATTAATATTGAGATAACGCTTTCATTAAGTTATTATGTATGTATGCATGTATGATCTTTGGTTGCAGGAGATTTCAGGTACAACGCCGCATGAGTGCGAGGTTCTTCTTCACCTGGATTGCAGGTTTGAGTGTACCTCTTTTAATCCTTAGAGTTGGATTAGGTGGTCGTAAGACCCTAGTTGACCTTAGTCGTGCTCCAGTGAGCATCGCCAGTCGTCGTCGGTAATCCCCTTCTTGTTTGGGTTTGCGAGTCGTCTGTTGGTTGGCTTTCTCGATTTGCGTGCCTGGTGTGTTTGGTTAATCGATTATTTATTCCTTAGTAATTATTTTGATTATATATGCGTTTGTGCAGTGAAGATTAATGGGCTAGATTAATCGGGAATTCGTTATGCGATTTTCGTTGTTAATGAATTGCTTGTTTTAAATTGGGAGTAAATTCGATTTAATAACTGATGGTGAATATTAAATGCATTTATATATGCTGTTGAAAAAGAAATTTTTGTATTTTATCGCAATAGACGTAATTTCATTCTGTTGGATTATTAAATTAGAAAGGTTAAATTTGATTAGATGAGAAATCGAATTTTGAATTGATAAAGCAAGTTAATTCGTTGATAGTTAGAAAGGATTAATTTTGTGAATTATTTGTAAATAAAAGTTTTAATTCCAAAAATGGAATTTTTGGGTCAACTCTTCCATATAACCCAAATTTGGGGAAAAATGGAGAGGATGGACAAATTTGGAGAAGATGTTGGTTGGGAAGAGATTTTAGAGGTTTTGGGAAGGAATGATGTTGGATCTAGCAGGTGGGCTCTCCTTCAGCCATTCCAGGATTGCGTATTAAGGTAGGATTATGAACTGCTTTTCTTGTTGCCAAATCCAATCTTTGATTGCTTTCAGTTTAAATTGGATTTGTGAGTTTAAATCCATGTTTTAGCTGTGTTCTTCAAGAAAATGCATGGCTGTATCATTATGTTAAATGGATTATCTTGCCATGTCTGGTTTTCTCTTTGTTTAACAAAAATAAATTTGTTTGAGGTGTGTTAACCCTCATTGTTGTTGGGCGTTTGAAACCCCTTCGTATTTAGGGAAGAATGGAATCACCAAAGAAATGGCTATCAAAACACAGTCCGTTTAAAACGAACTTTCAATTTGAGCCTGTGCGTTGTTAATAAAAAAAAAATGTTAAAAACCGAACTGTGTGTTCATATTTAAAATTTAAAACGTATTATTTTTTCGGCCTGTGCATTATTTTAGTTTTAACCGAAGTGGGCGTGTGTTTTCACTGTGGGTCGGGGTTTGGGAGAGCGGGGAGCGGAGCTCCACCCGCTCCCCTCCCCTTCCCCCGCGCGTCCCCCGCTTGTTTCCCCCCCCGTTTCCCGGGTTCTGTGCATTGGGTGTGAGGCCGTGGCGATTGCGGCTCACGGCAGTGGCCGCAGGGGCCGCGGTGGCCGCAGGGCGCCGCGGCACCTGCGGGCACCACCGCGAGTGCCGCCCTCCCTTTCCCTCGGCTAGGGTTAGGGCACGACCCCTCCCTCGCTTTCCTTCTTTAACAATGCGTTTTATGCGTTTTTTGTTTTAAGCAAAGTTTTTTTTTTAAATAGTTTTTTTTAATGTATTTTTTTATTACTTAAAAAAAATGCATATGATATTATATCATTTTAATGAGGGTTGTTTTTAATGTTAAGTTTAATTAGCCTTTGATCTTGATTAAGGTAGCTTATAGTGGCAAATGTTAATTGGATATGGATTAACCTTATAATGGAGTTTATAAGTGAATTAATTATTCAATCCCATTTCTTGACTTATGCTCTTTTTCTAATTAAGTTCTAAAACTGTTGATTTTCGCAATTGAATATTGTCGATTATATTATGATCGATCTTGGATTATTAAATCTAGATCTTACCTTCTAGCTGTTTAGAGCACTTGGCTAACTGAAGTAGTATTGTTTAAAAATAATAGAGAATAATATGTTATTGGAAGATCGTTGAAATACGAAATTGTAGAGGTCGGTTTTAGACCAGTATGTTAATGATGTTTTGTCGGAGATTAAATATCTTATTTAATAGATTAATGGTTGTCTGAGTTTTATTATTATAAATTTGGTTTAAAAACTCATTATGGCTTAATTTGCCTGTTCGATGCTTTGAACCTTAGGAGTTAGAAAACCAAGAACAACTTATCCCTTGATGAGGTAGATAACTGTAACCTGTTTTTAGATCATGTAGAAAACTTGATCGATTTTAATGTTTAAATCAATTTGAGGAATATTGTCTTTTCTGATTATTGCCTTGCGAGTTTAATTTCTGTATTCGCCTTTAATTATGAAATGGCATGTTTTGCTTTGTTTAGTAGGACCATGTTGTATGGATTGACTTGGGGTACCTGTTTCAGACATCTGTTCTGAGTGACTGTTGTATTGTGGTGTTGTCATAGTAGGTCATATCCTCTTTGAGTGAGTCAAACGATGATTCGTGGTTAACCTTAGTTGTCAGGTCTCTAGTTAGAGTACCGTCAGTAAGTGATTACCCTTGAGTCATGTTTGACCAGATGATTGTCTCTCTCTTCTGGAACTCCGTTCGTCTGACCATGTGTATTCCTTGGTTTTGAGTTCGTCTGAGTTTAGTCTAGTGTCGTATGGGAAAGTGGCTGCTGGGTAACCCGTCGAAAGTGAGTCTAATAAGTGATAACCTTTAAGTAGATTAGAATGTAATCTCTAAATAAGATAATGTGCCTCACACATGAGACGAGTGCTATCATAGATTCGACATGCTGTGAGAAGGCCTGAAATGGCAAACCACCATCCTTGTCATCACGAGAGGATGTGTGGGTCCACATGAGGCTTGGATGGGCCGGAAGCTCGGATTAGGTTGCCAGGGTGACCCAGTGTATGGGACCGGGACCTATGAAGACTTGCCATGGTAACCATACCAGGTTGTGTGATGACACTTGTCCCTATGTTCGCTAGTGTGTTGTCATTTTGTTCTGTTAGGAGTACCCTTGTGAGTGTCGGTTTCATGTTAGACCTTGGGTGGTGATGGCTCAGTTTTATGGATGCTCTCTTGGACTCTTGTTTTAGCTTTGATTATGTTCAGCTGGATCCTGTTCTTTTTAAGGATCGTTTATGTATTAATGGACCGATGTGGTCGTTTGTATATTGCTTATGTATCACCTTGATGGCTGGATTGTAATTGGTGTAACCTCTTGTATTCTTAACTTTATTATTTATCAGAGGGGTCTTGCAGTTGCGCAGACCCGGAGATGTAGCCCTTTAGGGGTGAACTCCGAGATCATTATGGTGTTATGTGATGTATTCTCTTATGTTTCCTTTATTCAGCTTTATCATGTATGTTTAGCTTATGTTAAAATGGTTAAGTGGATAAATGGGAATTAACTATAAATGCTTATATTCAGTCACTTCGTAAATGCCATGTTGATCGAATGTTTAAGTGGTTTAGATGAGATTTATCGTTGATGCTTGTATGTAATCGTCTTTTAAAATGCAATAAGTTGGAATATGGGAAGATTGTAACTTAGAGTAATGAATTATACTCAGTTGTTGTTAAGGAATTTAAATATGCTTGGAAAGATCTCTTATATTATGATGAAATCCTAGTGTATTAGAATGTTAGATGTATGGTTTGTAATTTTAAATGAAGATTGTGAATGGATCTTAATGATGAATCTTTGCTTGTGAATTATATTTCCCTCTTTTGAAAGGAATTATCCTGATTATGAATTATCTCGTTATTAGGATATTCAGCTTTTGGATTAATTGTGTGAGTTAAGTGAATTGTGTAATTTAAGTAATCTCGTTGGGAAACTCTTTAGGTGTTAGTTGATGTCTTCCGCTATGTAATCTGAATCTTTGATATCTTGTTGCATCTTATGTGTTGTAACTTTTTAAAAAAAAATAAAAAAATTTGCACTCTATTCCTGTATTTTTGGCTTATCCCTTCGGGGTTTCCTGGCGGGGCATTACACAACATATCACTATCAAACCAACTGCATGCCCTAGGTATTGATGTTACAAACCAAAATTCAAAAGAATTAAGTTTTTATCATTTATAGAAAAAAAATTATGCGTTTTGGGATACACATCACTCTTAAAAAATGTTGTTTGCTGTAAAAAACTACTTTTTTAGGGAGATGGAAAAATCAATAAAATTTTATTCAAACAAATTTGAAAAACATATATTTAGAATCTACAAACAAGATTTTAAAAATCACTAGTTTATATCATCTTCAAATTCTTAACTATTTAAAAGTTATAGGTGTCGGAAAGTGAAGGTTTTCTTCAAAATATTCATACAAGTGTCAAAGTTGGTCAAAAAGTGGGAACCAGTATTGCGAGTTCACCCATATATATGTGTGTGTGTGTGTGTGTGTGTGTACATGGGTTGTCCAATTTTCTAAGGCGAGAGCTTCTATACAAGTAACACCATACATAATTCTAATGATATTGTTGAATTGTGCAATATTCATTTTGTTGCTCATAATATATAATGCCCCGCCAGAAACCCTAAAGGAAAAACAGTACATCTAGGCCACTAAAAGGGCGTAATAATTTTTTTTTAAAGATTAGGTACATAATTATAACCATTGCATGTCTAATAACATAGCAGAAGTCTAACACATGATTCCCTAAGGGTTACCAATGAAGATTACTTCGTAGATTATATTAACACCATAGAAAATCCTATTGTTCAGCTAATTAGGAAAATTAAATGCTTAAGATAAAATCTACACATACATCTAAATTCCATAATGAAAGAATTCAAAGTACTCCAATGCATTCATTTCTCATAGTTCATATATACAAAATATTAAAGAAATTGAATTAACATACATTCCAATGACTCCCTTTTACAATATCCATAAATACATGGTTACCAAAAATACCACGAATTACAAAGTTACAATATCAAGGTTCCATAAAATTTTGATACAATGACCACAAGGTCTCAACTGAACAATGATCACAAACATGAGCTAGTACATGAACCACGAACCAAGAAACACCGGGGAAGCCCTTCCTCACCTGAAGATACATTCCAGAACATCCGATGGGAAGTGACACTACCACCCGGCCATGTGATCCCAAAATGGAACCACCCCACCATGCTAGGAGACAGTAGAAAACCCTCAAGCAAGCAAAGTAAAACAAATACGAAAGAACTACAAGACTCCGCAAACATCCATGTGACTCAACTCACAAACACTAGTGACTCTAAGGAGAGAGTGTCATCACATAGCTTAAGATGGATACCATGGTACAACCTCCTAGGTCTCAGCTCTCTATTCTGGTAACCTCTCCCGACTTCTAGCTCCAACTAAGTCTCATGCGGACCTTACCAATCCTTTCATGAAGACAAGGTGGTATGTTTTCCATTCCAAGCCTTCTCGTAACATTATGAGCCCTGTACAAGCACTACACCTATGCACAAGGCACATTATCTTAATTAATATTTATTCTAACCACCCCCTAATCAATTATTAGGTTATCACTTTTTATCTGACTTCTGATGGGTTATCCTATCATCCACTTCAGGCACGGCCCCCGCTTGAAAGCCACTCTCTCTCATAGGACACTACAGGAAAGGTCTCTCTATGAGAACTCTATGGTGAAACAAACAACCATACCTAATCCTGACAAACCATAGGTGAAGGATACATAATCACTAACCAAAGATTGACCATTTGGACAAGACACACAATAGCTCACATCAATAAGGTTATAAATCAACACTTGACCAAGGAAATATAATAACATAGGACACAATGACAACTCAACCAAAATTGTAACGTAATTTAAACTTCACTGAAAACACCATTTACACAAGATCCTAATATAGGCAATCTTTTCTTAAAACAGTCAAAATGCATCAATAGCTTTCAAATTAAGACTTCCAGAAAATAAGAATTACAACTATATTATTACACTATTTAATAAGTCATAAACCTAATGTTTCATCTTCTCGTAGTTCAATTTCAAAGTTTCTCTCTCTATCCTCTAACTGTTTCTAGAGGATTGGGTGATCAATTTATAAGAGTTTCACTAAGTTTAATCAACCAACTTTCATGAAATATATCATTAATGCATCTATACTTGCATGATTGTAATAAATTGATTGATATTGTGACTCTAACTATTTCATAAATACAAATCTAGATCATTCTTAATCTCTTAAATCCTTTCAACAAAACATACTAGATTTGAGCCTACCTCAAGAAACGTGATCCATGGTTATTACGATCCTTGATAACTTCAAACCATCCGCAATACGTCTGGGTTCCAATACTTTCCACCTTGATGCTCTTCTATCTCACGAGATATCTATTCTGAGTCCTTACCCTTTCTATATTTTGAGAATTTCTCTGATAATAATAAAGTAATTAACACTCATTCAAGAGCATAACCCCTAAGTTCGACACAAAATTGGAGATGATCATCATTGATCTTTTATGACTTGATCGTAAACACATCAAAATCTCCACTAATCCTTTCTCCCTAATCTCTTGTCACTCTTCTACGTTCTTGCTCTCTTTTTCTTTGTTTCTCTCTGCTCCAACTTGCTATTTGCTATCTTCCTCTATAACTTTTCTTACCTTCTCTTCTTCATTCCATTCTCTAATCCTTCATTGCATCTCACCTCCCTTCTCTTCCAACTCAATGGTCTATATATAGTGTTGTCATCTACCCTCTTTCCTACTTTCGGGCTATCTCTCTTAGTGGTGGATTGATTCTAAATGACACCACTCATGATTTTATTGCAACATAATAGTCCTAAATGGTTTTGAATTCTTATGTGTTCACATGCAAAGTTATCCATTAACTTCTTATGTGACACCAAGCCACTAAAGTTGTTAAGTCCATAACTATAGATTATCCATGTGGCCTTTAACTCCAATACTAAGTCTATTTTACTAAAAATAACTTCCTAAAAACATGCAAAGCTAACTAAATTCAAATGTGCATGTATTGTTTTCTAAGACTAGAAGTTATGAATGCCTACCACGTACATGGGTAGGTTGACGTGGTCCATGAGAAACCAAAGTTCCAATGTGATTTGTTAGCATACTACTTACTGCAGTTATAAGCCACTCTTTATTTGCCACCGATAGAGGTCTACTAAACTTTATTCAATGTGGACATTATCAATTGATTCCAAACTATGGAAGGAAAGAGTTATCTGCAGTTTACTCGCTTGACGGAGGGAATGACAAGTTAAACGTGTTTACAAACACCTAAGTGTTTAAGCGAGTTCATTGTTTTCACTACCAGGTCGATCACTTCCTACCGAGGGAGGTGGAAGAGTTAAGTCGACAACCGACTTCTCTACTAATTCATCGAGTATCAGGGAGTTAAGTGCCAAGTCACTTATCGTGGTTTATGCTTTGATAGGAGTGGTCGGTGTTTATTGTGTTGCAAAGTAGGTTTAGTCAAAAGGAGAAGGAGTGGTCGGTGGTAATACTGACCCCTCCCTTTAAATATGGGGAGTGGTTGATATTACTATTGACCACCCTCATTAATATTTTTCTTCGCATTAAACTTAACCACCCCTTTAGGTTATTACTTGCAATAGATCTGCATTTCCTAAGTCTCGGTGGCTTCCCAATATATCGCTCTACTCATCGATTTTTGCATGCAAGATGGTTGTTACGTGGGATAGCCATCATGGTGCCCACATTGCACATACACAGTCCTTATTTCTTTTGAACTCTCAACGGTCTAAGAATATGTCGTTACCAACGCAATGAGTACCTTCTCTTAACTCGTTGTTTTCTCTGAGATGCCATTATTACCGATTCTTTTGCAAGGTGTTTAGCTATGTGTATGTTAATTTTCCAAGTCTTAGTAACTACTATGTGGGGTTATGGACAATATTACACATCGTAATTTGTTTATGGAAGAGGAGAAGTGGTTGGTGGTAATACCGACCCTTCCCTTTAAATAAGGGGAAGGGAGGGGGGGTGGTCGATATTACTATCGACCTCCCTCACATTTACTTAACATTATTAAACCACCCTTCTCAGTCGTTAGCTTTTAATTTAAGTTTCTTTCCACTTATATATATAAAACGTTAACATCTTCGAATATATATAAGTTTATAACCGATTCCTAATATTTAAAATACGTACAACTATAGTATAATTTTGAAAACCAAACATAGAATATAGTTTCGATAATTCACCTACTTCTACATAAAGGACGTTAAATCATAGAGTCACTATTTAATTCACATTATTTACAATTTTTGACCCTTCATAGACAAATAAAACACAACATGCAATAATTAAAATCACTAAACACACAAACTGAGCAATCCTCAAGCAAATACTCATAAAAGATCAAACAACAAAATACGAAGGCCAAACAAACTGACAGGATGACCAATTGACGACACTCACACGAGTGTAACTGAATAAAATAGGGTCAACTACTATCTCCTCCACTTCCATCAGAAAATATAAGGCACGCTCAGACCTATGAAGCCAAGTGGAGATGATACCCCGTACCTACCTGGTACTTGTACCTGCAATATCCTGCATCACCAAATCACACAAGCATATATATAATATAGAAAACATGACATACACACTGATGAAGGAGAATCGCGACGTTCCCTGTCTCACCAAAATGAGTGAAGGAAAATCATCCCCTTGCATCCAATACACTCCTAGACACACAACATATAATTCCACATTGCATAGATAAAGTAAAGTATCAACACATAGAAATAATCCATAAAATGTCATAAATCACAAGTACTGAAATGCTGCAAATAAATTATGCATCTCATATCCATATAAAGCATGAAATAATGTCATATAAGTCTGAATAACAAATCATGGTAATGTATCCATTGAAAACAACTAGTAAAATATGAGTCTAATGAGTTCCAATGAGTAGGGGTACTACATGATACAACTTACACCAAGCATTATTTTGGGGAGGTTAAAGGTATATATATAAATATTCTTACATTCAAGTGTTCTTGAATTATTTTTAAAATTTGTATGTGTGTGTGTGTGTGAAATGAACTAAAATGGACTAAATAATTTGTATTATCAAATATTGATCGATCAAATCCTTATAATTGTCAATCAATTAATGGTATTAGAAGTTTTCATCAAGTCATGACTACGAGATTTAGCAAGCCTTGTGTTATTCTTGCAAGAGGAAAATCATACTTTTGTGCTGATTGCATTGCGAACAACACAAATGCTCATTGTCAGAATATTGTTGATGGATATGTTTTGCAATGGGAAATGAAAGAATTTTACACAATGCCTCCTTACGAAGATAGTGACATTATTGATATTCATGATCCTCTATATTTAGTTGATTGAGAATGTGTTTCTAATTTAGTTGTTACATGTATGTGCGTGCATATTTTGTAAATTATATATGTACATGTACAAATTTTCAAACTCTTATTTAATTTAATATTGTTCAAAATTAATTTTAAAAAGTATAATGAACTAATATTGCTTGAAATATATATACATGTGGTCTATTTTCATAGGTGATATTTTTGCAGTGATTGTTGATCTTGACAGTACCGAAAGTGTAGATTATTATCTGCTAAGATGCACACAACCAAAATGCAAGTTATTGGAATCAGTCAACGATGATGATGGGCAACAATATCCCACTGGTTCAGTTGTTGTTGAAGGCACCTATTATCAACAAATAAAGATAGATACAAATGGTGTAACATTCATTAATTATATGTCTGGCCAACAAGTTCTACACTATAGTCACTTAGTAATAGCGACAAGATTGTAGTTGGAGACATTGCCAAAAAGAGGATGTGGCAACCAAAAGTGGAGGTTTCCTATTGAAGATCATGAAATTGTATTAGAGATTATAAAAGATAGGGAGCATCCAGATTATATGTACCAGGAGCTTTAAGTTCATTTGTCATGTTTGAATAAGTAAATTATATTAGATAGATCTTATTTTGATAAAGTCATATATATATATATATATATAAACATGTGTTTACATTCAGATAGTATGGAAAATTAGTTTTGTTGATGCATCTATTTTACGTTTTATACGTTGATTTTACATGTTTTATTCTTAAATTAAATATTTTGTGTCTATGCATTGAACATGTATGTATTGATTTTTATTTTTAAGTTTATTTGTGTATGGATTCATTTATATTTGTACACATGCATGGATTCATTTTATTCATCTATGCATTAATTTAATTTAAATTTACACATGTATAGTTTCATTTAATTATGTTGTATGGATTCATTTAATTATGTTGTATGGATTCATTTTAAATGGTCTTAAGGGGATTTCTGCAAAGTGGTCATAGTGCATGTATATATAGTTACACAAGTAGCTTGAATTTTCAATGTGTGAATCACCTATTAAATCATCTTTAAATGTATGCATGCATGTATCGATTCATTTATAGATATGCATGATCCAAGAGATCATATATATATATATATATGTTGTCTTAAGGGGCCTTAAGGGGATATTTGTGTCATGGATTCATTTATATTTTTACACATGCATGGATTCATTTTATTCATCTATGTATTCATTTAATTTATATTTACACATGTATGGTTTCATTTAATTATGTTGTATGTATTGGTATTATGGATATGTTGCATTGGTTTTTTCATTGATGTCAATACTTATCAACACTTATCCTTCTGGAGATCTTTGGTTATGTTCACCGGCAAGTTCAGTGACTTATGCACAGTCACCGGTATTTGGTTCACCGACAGGTTATATTATTCACCTGCACTGAGGATTACTTGTTATCATCTGGAGAACACTTGGTTATGTCAAAGACATGGTTTGGATACTTGGTTTTGGTGATTTGGTTATTGGTCTAATCGAGTTGACATATTTGTTGTTACCAAAAAATTGGTCTAGGTTATGGACCAACATGGGTTATCTATTCCAGATCAACACAACACATTATGGAGATAATTTAATCAATTGGTATTGTTGTTGAGCCGACATGATGCATCACATCTTGACTTACTTGTAAATGATTTAGTAATATTCTTAGTGAGCTGACTGTAAGGCCTTCCCCAAACCAAGCTTTGATTTACTTAGTTGACCATGTTTGACCTATTAATAAATGCTTTATAATTCAATAGAATGGACTGTGTTAGGTAGATAGGTTGTGAGAAAAATAATTGAACCAAGTTATAGAGTTATCGCACCTAGTGGTGTACTTTTGATGTGTTATGAAGTAGAAATCCTAAAAGACCCATTGATTGGATAATCTTGATTTAACGTATGTCAGCTATGTCTGGATGTAGAACTTATATGATTTTGTGATGGGTGACATTTATGAATGTGGATGCTTCATTTATATGCTTTATAGATACAAAACTCTAGATGATCCTAGAATAGGATAAATTTGAGAGGAGGTATGTCATTATTGGATTTATAGGACTTTACTATGAGGATAGAAATAGGAATGCATGTTTTAATGTATGGATCAAAATTATGCGAATGATGATAATTGTTATGTGGATTTATTTGGATGAAAGATGTACTGATTGATAAATGTATATTGTATGTAGAGTGGTTGTAGTGCATTATTAGTCATGTGTTTTATATTATATGAGATTAGTTGGAAGTACTAATGTGTAAATTGAGTTGCGCAGGAATTATCCATGTGACCATGGGAAAATTACGGAGAACCAAACCTAGACTTATGTATGTTCGTAAGCCATGGGATTGTCTATTTGGAGAGACAACACCCCGTTTGTGTTGTATTTTATTCATAACAGTATATGCTGCATGAGTGTTAAGTGTTATTTAAATTTAATGTGTAAAAACCACAAAAGACGATTTCATGTTTTAATTTGTAAAAAGTGTTTTATTTGTGTCACTTGACACATGTGTGGATTTAAGTTTAAATGTTTTATTTTTGTCTCTTGGTGGGAAAGTGTTCGACTATAGCTTTTTCTAATAATGTAGCATGATGTCATAAATACTTTGGGAAAAGGAATCTTTGGAGAGGTCAACATATGTTTGACTCGAAAATAAACTTCAAAGGGGTTTAAAATGGGTTAAATGAACACCTAGGGGTAGTTTAATAGGGTTTCCTAAAGCCCATAAGGTATACCTAGGGGTTAGGGGTAATTTTAGGCAAGTTTCTACTTTTAAGTGACCTTTTTGACACTTTAAAAATCGGCTTTTCTGAGTTGTGCGAAAATTGAAATTAGAAGTTTGATCTTAGTTGTAAACTTTCCTTTTTGAATGAGAGACTTTTTTTCCCATTCTGTCTTACTTTCCTTTTTGAAACTTGTGAGAACTGAGAGAATGGGCTTCTTAAGCAAGAATTGGAGAATTTGAGGGTAATCACCCACTCTCCATTTTTGGGGACAAAAGAATTTTGTAAAGTAAAAAAAAGAATGAATTTGGTTTGAGAATTTTAGCTAAGGGTAGAAAGAGAAGAACTGTGGAATTGGGCTGCTCATCCTCAACAAAACTATACTACCTTTTGGGCAGATTAAGGTTGGTTGTATTCATCATGTAATGGATTTCTTATTGCATGTGTTTGTAAGTAATTTTTGTGGAAAAGATTTGTTTTCATGCATGCTCTCTTGGAAATTTATTTGGTAAATTGTTTTATACTTTGTATGTGTGTTTGGGAGTAATCAAGATCTCCTACTCTTGGGAGAGAGGAGGATCTTGTCGGTGGTAGAAATGACAGTCCTCGAGTGAGAGACTCTCGTTATGAGAGCGATCACAAGGGAATTTGTGTGACCCCTGCTGCATGGCTTGTTTATGCATTAGGGGTCATAAGAAGGGAAATAAGGCATGAATGCCTTGGGGGGCATAAGGAATAAAGGGTTGATTCTGTTATACTTGATGTATTTTGTTTGCCATGAGGTGGCTATCTATTTGGCCATACTTGCAGTCTCCTCAGGGTACTTGGTCCACTACCACCCTTGAAAAGACATCACCAATGTGTGGTGCAGTGTAGCCTGGGTTGGGGTTGTGTTTGAGTTGTGTATTTTTCTGTCTTTTGTGTTTGCATGTTTTTTGCCTGTCTAGGGCTTGGTTATCCGAGCTCGGGGGTGGCTACTAGTTAGCCTAGGCTGGGAGGTGAGCACTCCATGGTCATAGCCTATGTTTTATTTATAGGTTTGTTGCAAGAAAAGAAAAAGGACAAGTAGAGGGTGCTGGATTTCAGTTGTTACAGAAAACATGTGGAAATGGAATATATATGTTTAAAGTAGCAACATTGTAATAGGAAATTATGTCATATCTATCTTTCGAAAAGAAATGTATCAAATGTTTGTAAAAGCCTCATTGAATAGAAATGAGAGATTCATTAGTATTGAAGGTTATTTCGTAATTTGATGTACCTTATAGAGGTGAAATATTGTTTTATGCTATACTAAAGAAATGAATCTCGATTTAGTTGCTAAAGATTATCTGAACTTTAATAATTGTAGGTTATACAATATTTAGGAAAGAGAAATGAAATTTATTTTACTCCTTTATGCATATGAAATAGATTAAAGAAATAAGGAAATGATTTAATGATTGCATGCATGCTGTTTTCGAATATGAAAGTTCCAATTTAATTTCTAATGCATGGCTAAGTTTAAAAGATTCTAGATAAATTAAGTTGCAGGAATTAAACTCGCATATATATTTGCAGGAATTTAAGTCTGGAAATTTAATAGTCTATTTAGTTTAATAATCACATATGTGTGTAGTTGCTGTTAAAATTTTCATACTCTATTATTTATCTTTTTGCAGAAAATAAAATCTATACTAATCTTAGTGAATTTAATTCTGATAGTTACCTTATTTTTGGCAGAAAGTAAAACTATATTTAGATAAATCTAAATTATTTAGCCTATTTTTGATTAAAGCAACAAGGTTAGCAAAGAAAGAAATAATTTAAGTGCATTCAAAATATGTTGATTTAAGTTTATATCTAGAATATATGTATATAAATAGAAAGTATATATATATACATATATATTTATTTATAATCATAATTAACCCATATTTGTATTTATAACGTAAAAGATATATATATATATATATATATATTTATATATAAAAACTTATTTTAAAAAAAATCTATATGTAAAAAAAATAAAAAAATAAAATAAATAATTTTTTTTAAAAAATAAGGTTCAGGTGGAGGGCCGAAACCCACTGTGTGAACACATAGTGAGCGGCCCATGGACCGCCACTGTGTGGGCACACAGTGAGCGGCGCTCGTGCCGCTACTGTGTGAACACACAATGGACGGCCCGCAGACCGCCACTGTGTGGGCACACAGTGGGCGGCGCCCGCGCCACCACTGTGTGTGCACACAGTGGCGGCCGGGTAAAACCCCTACGCCTTTACCTCTCCCCTTTAAAAAAATAAATTTTGGCCACTCCTCCATGGGTTTCGATTTTGATTGGCCCTGCAATGTGAGAAACTAAAAGTAAAACCCTAGCTCGGGTAGGGCTAGGGTAACATGAGAAAAGAAGAGTTTTTTTTTGAAGAATTTATAGGGTATTTTATGATTTACATTTTAAGTTAGGGTTTGCATGCATGATTTGTAAATATAAAAAAATATATATATTATATATATATATATATATATATATATATATATATATATTTATTTATTTATAGAATTTGAAAATATGGATGAATAGGGCAATTTTTAGTCTAAATACTTTTATAAACTTATATATGCTTTTGATAATCAAATGGGCATATTTTAAAAAGATGTATAAATTTTAAATGTTCTGGAGTTCAATCTTGTGAAAGATTTGGATGAATTTGGTAAATTAATTTTGGAGATCTAATTGAATTTTCATAAATAGATGGAATTATTAAATAAAGTAATTAAATAATTAATATAAGAGGATAGTGTAGGGGCATAAAGATTAATCCCTCTAAGCGGACTAAACCTTGTGAACCCTATTAACCCAAGAGGGAACTTTTATTAGGTAAATTAATCATCTCATTGATGATTGGCACTTTAATTGTAATGGCTCCATTTGATAATATTAATGCAAATAAATAGGTTTTAGTATTGAATTAATAGAAGTCAATTTCTTTATAAAATTAAGTATTAAGGAGGAACGTAATTATAGGATGGAGGAAAATTGATATGTAATGAATATAGAACCAAGTAAATTATGTTAATGTCTAGTTAAAAGAAAGGGTTAAATTTATGTCCTAATATTCACAAGCGAAATGATAAAGACTTTGGAATGAATTTATATTCCCTTATAAATTGTATTCGCCCCACTTAATTTTAGGAACTATCGTAAATTGTTATGTTAGTATTTAATATCAATTAATAATTTGTTAGAACCACATGTTAAGTTGTCATAACTATTTAAGCTAAGGTTGCATGTGAATAAGTGTCTCAAAAAAAAAAAATTTGTCGGTTGTGTTTTGCCCTAAATTTTGGGCATGACATTTTGGTATCAGAGCCCCAAGTTCAAACACTGGTGAACATGGGCTCCATTCATAACTTAGTTGAAAATGAATTATGGCTTAAAGTATAACACCTAGGTGGAAACTTGAGATATAACAAAGTGAAACATAAATAGATACAACAGATCAACAAATATCAATTCAAGGGGTTCCAGGGGTCATTAAAAGCCCTGAATTTAAAAATTATTAGTCATAATGTTTATGGCTTAAATAGAACCCCAAAGGCTACGAAATATTCAACTATTTATTCATATGAAGTAATTTCGGTGTCTATTAACGAAAAAAAATAAAAAAAAATTAGACCTTTTGTACCTACGAGGTTACCATTCAATTGGAACCTAAAACGCAATAACTGCCTTAATCAAATTAAGTATGAGGAGTTAATCTTTTGATAAAATACCCCTAATGGTAACTAAAGGAATGCCACCCATCAAGATATGTTCTTGACAGGGCAATCAAGCAAGATAGTTAGACCTAAGATAAAGACAGTATAAACAAGATAAATAAGAATCAAGGTAGATCAAAATAAAATTTTAAGCTATGTGAAATTAGGATGGTTAAAAAGATCAAGGCCACCATAGGAGACAACAATGAAGGAGAGTTAAGGGGTACTCTTGTGAATAGTAGAAAGAAGCAATAACCTATCCTAATGATTAGGTACCTTAAGAATGTGATCATGTTAGATTTCTTATTAAGAGCATTTGTTAGACAATGTTTGTAGCAATATAGTGAAGCTAGAGTTGGATAACCTTGAAGATAAGAACTAAACTGATGTATGACAATCCCCTTGATCAGAGAACCCTAGTAATACTATAGGTGAGTTAAATAAGGAGAAAGGAGGCATGAACTTCTTGGGTAAAAACATGTATTTACAATAAACCCTAAGTTCATCCGTGGTTATATAATTAGGGGAACAAGCAAGTAAAACCTCAACTAGTTCCTTTATGGGAAGATAATCTTGGAAAAAGTAGATAATGGAAGAGAGAGTAGAGTTGATATAGGAATCATAAAAAAAAAAAAAACCCCATTGAAGTGCAAGGAGTGTAAAAGTATTAGGATCCTATAATCTAGAAATGTGTAATTAGATGTCATTCAGAAACTAAGGAGGAAAGTGCAACCCAATCATGGTTAGTCGCTAGGTGCAAGACAGTATGTAACACAATTTAACTACTAGGCACAATCAAAGAAGCTTTGCAAATTTTGGCACTCAAGTGTGAAAGTATGCAAAAACATTAAGTATGGATGAAGCAACATGCAGATGGAAAAGGCTTATGGAGAGATAGTATAACAGTATTTTATTACCAAGGTTTTAATGAAAGATCAGTTGGTAGTCTATAATCTTTTATGGGAACAATGATAAGGGGCGGAACTAGGTGGCTAGCTATGGGAGAACTTAGAAATTCTGGGAGTCTTAAGACATTAGTAACTATGGGACATCCTTATGTTATACCGTAATTGGGTAACTGGACATTAGGATGGTAAGATGGTTGATTTAGATTGAAGAGATCGAAGGTTGTGATATGTCGAAGTTGGCTAGTAAGTAAAGATAAATAAGTAATATGGAATGAGATAACTTCCCTTTTACTAAATTTTAATTAAAAGGATGGGTGTTGGCCACTTTCGAGTGCACACCCCCTTGATTTTATAATTGCATAAGTAAAATAGGAGAGAATAAGATCACTTTCTGAGTTGTTTGAATGTTGTCCTGAAATGTGTGAGTAGAAATTGTTGTCAACCATTATCGACCTTACTTGACAATGAATCCACCCCAAATGGCTCTTAACCATAAGTGTTAGTAATTTTGGCAACAAGCTCCTACCTAATGAAGGCAAGTGAATGTTAGAGGTGAAAATATAAGAAGCTAACATAAGATGCTAAGAGAACAAATGATGTCCCTAGTAAAATTATATGATTACATTATACAAATCCTAAGAGATTCCAAGTAAACAAGTGTCAATTTTTTGTATCAAATTATTAACCATGCGTGTAAGACATGAAAGTGTCGATGCTTGAAGCTACCACGTAACATTGAGTCAGGGCTTAGCATATTAAGATAATTAATAGAAGTCCAAGAGGAATGGACGGAGAATGGTAGAGTTAGTGCAATCCCTTGTTAGATATAATTAAGGATGGTAACAACCCTAAATAGATAGTGGATTATATCGCAAAGTGTTGCTTGAAATAGTTAGCACATGAAGGTTAAAATGGAACCTGATTTATTAAAATGAATGCGACCTCTTGTATAAGAATGTATTTCATAAATCGATAAAGGAATTTAAAGAATCTAAAACCTCAAGTGTCTAATAATCACTTCCTAACACACTCAGGACGCGTGATCTTGGGTGATGTGCTATGGTTACTCCCTATAGCATGGTTGGAATGGTCATCTTGTTTCGAGTTTGATTCAACATTAATTTTGATTTTTTTTGAAGAGTATATTGTGACACTGGGGCTAGAACTTTCTTTTTATTTATTTTGTTTATGAAGAGAGGACCACTAAATTTAGGTTTTTTTTTTTATATGAACTATGGCACTTGCCATGTTTCTAGTTTTAGTATTTTTTTCAATTGCCAGCATTTTTTCTTCTTTTTATTGGACTTGGCAGAAGTAACTTGTATTTTTTGAAAAAGTGTCAGGTGGTCATTTTGATGGTTGATATAACTAGCCCTAGTGATGTGATTCATGTAATATCTATCATGTTCGTAGAACCACTGATAGCGTGTCAAGGGACAATACCGCAAGGAGTGAAAATTAGGCACAAGAATTAACAAAGAACATGTTTCATCAAATTAAGATAAATGAAGGAATATCCTCCTAAGTAAAATTAATTGCGAGTAATCTGAAAGAGAAAGTTTATAACAAAAGTGTAACCAAGACCTAATGAATTGTGAAAGTAATGATTGTCGACTGATAAATTTGGTATGGGTATGGAGATGATTGCGTGGATGATATCTGAAATAAGTATTAATAAGTTCCATCACTCCCTTGGAATGGGATTGTAGTGTACCTTAATGTTTGGAAATGGCGAATAATGTTCCCTATAAAACTTAAACCTTGTAGCCTAGGATTATAAAAACAATTTAATCCCTAGTGGTAGGAAACTACCCTAAAGAAGGGCAGAATTGAAGAACCTAAATTTGATTTTTGCCTGGTCGCATAAGAAAGTTGGAAGAAAATTATGCACCTAGGATGATTTAGCAAATAGCATATTAACACCCTAATGAGGTGCCTCGAATGTAGAATAAGTAGATTCGTTGTGATTAAGTGTGATGTCAATTTTCTTAAGTAAAATGTATGGATGAGAATACAGTAGCATAAACATGTTTTTAAACAAATCCTAAGCGAAGTAGAACTCCTAGAAAATTCTATATGTGCAACCTTGATTATGATTTGGAGAGTGCAATAATGTAAGTTGTTGAAAGATAGAACTTTGTAAGCACCTACCTAAGAATTGAAGGGAAATGTAATAAAAATACTAAAAACTTAACCTTATGAAGATAGTAAGTTAATTACAATAATAAGTTGATTTTGGTATTTCATCCTTCTAGTAGGCAAGGTAATAGTTTGAGTAACTTATGGAAATGAAGGGAAAGGTTATGTCCCTACTTCGAAATTCTACTCATGCGGCTTCCAGGAGTAAGTTGAACCCTAGGGGAGGAGGATGTAAGGCCTTCCCCAAACCAAGCTTTGATTTACTTAGTTGACCATATTTGACCTATTAATAAATGCTTTATAATTCAATAGAATGGACTGTGTTAGGCAGATAGGTTGTGAGAAAAATAATTGAACCAAGTTATAGAGTTATCGCACCTAGTGGTGTACTTTTGATGTGTTATGAAGTAGAAATCCTAAAAGACCCATTGATTGGATAATCTTGATTTAACGTATGTCAGCTATGTCTGGATGTAGAACTTATATGATTTTGTGATGGGTGACATTTATGAATGTGGATGCTTCATTTATATGCTTTATAGATACAGAACTCTAGATAATCCTAGAATAGGATAAATTTGAGAGGATGTATGTCATTATTGGATTTGCAGGACTTTACTATGAGGATAGAAATAGGAATGCATGTTTTAATGTATGGATCAAAATTATGTGAATGATGATAATTGTTATGTGGATTTATTTGGATGAAAGATGTACTGATTGATAAATGTATATTGTATGCAAAGTGGTTGTAGTGCATTATTATTCATGTGTTTTATATTATATGAGATTATTTGGAAGTACTAATGTGTAAATTGAGTTGCGCAGGAATTATCCATGTGACCATGGGAAAATTACGGAGAACCAAACCTAGACTTATGTATGTTCGTAAGCCAGGGGATTGTCTATTTGGAGAGACAACACCCCATTTGTTTGTATTTTATTCGTAATAGTATATGCTGCATGAGTGTTAAGTGTTATTTAAATTTAATGTGTAAAAACCACAAGAGACGATTTCATGTTTTAATTTGTAAAAAGTGTTTTATTTGTGTCACATGACACATGTGTGGATTTAAGTTTAAATGTTTTATTTTTGTCTCTTGGTGGGAAAGTGTTTGACTATAGCTTTTTCTAATAATGTAGCATGATGTCATAAATACTTTGGGAAAAGGAATCTTTGGAGAGGTCAACATATGTTTGACCCGAAAATAAACTTCAGAGGGGTTTAAAATGGGTTAAATGAACACCTAGGGGTAGTTTAATAGGGTTTCCTAAAGCCCATAAGGTATACCTAGGGGTTAGGGGTAATTTTAGGCAAGTTTCTACTTTTAAGTGACCTTTTTGACACTTTAAAAATCGGCTTTTTTGAGTTGTGCGAAAATTGAAATTAGAAGTTTGATCTTAGTTGTAAACTTTCCTTTTTGAATGAGAGACTTTTTTTCCCATTCTGTCTTACTTTCCTTTTTGAAACTTGTGAGAACTGAGAGAATGGGCTTCTTAAGCAAGAATTGGAGAATTTGAGGGTAATCACCCATTCTCCATTTTTGGGGACAAAAGAATTTTGTAAAGTAAAAAAAAGAATGAATTTGGTTTGAGAATTTTAGCTAAGGGTAAAAAGAGAAGAACCGTGGAATTGGGCTGCTCATCCTCAAAAAAACTATACTACCTTTTGGGCAGATTAAGGTTGGTCGTATTCATCATGTAATGGATTTCTTATTGCATGTGTTTGTAAGTAATTTTTGTGGAAAAGATTTGTTTTCGTGCATGCTCTCTTGGAAATTTATTTGGTAAATTGTTTTATACTTTGTATGTGTGTTTGGGAGTAATCAAGATCTCCTACTCTTGGGAGAGAGGAGGATCTTGGGGGTGGTACAAGTGACAGCCTTCGAGTGAGAGACTCTCGTTATGAGAGAGATCACAAGGGAATTTGTGTGACCCTTTCTACATGGCTTGTTTATGCATTGGGGGTCATAAGGAGGGAAATAAGGCATGAATGCCTTGGGGGGCATAAGGAATAAAGGGCTGATTATGTTATACTTGATGTATTATGTTTGCCATGAGGTGGCTATCTATTTGGCCATACTTGCAGTCTCCTCAGGGTACTTGGTCCACTACCACCCTTGAAAAGACATCACCAATGTGTGGTGCAGTGTAGCCCGGGTTGGGGTTGTGTTTGAGTTGTGTATTTTTCTGTCTTTTGTGTTTGCATGTTTGTTGCCTATCTAGGGCTTGGTTCTCCGAGCTCGAGGGTGGCTACTAGTTAGCCTAGGCTGGGAGGTGAGCACTCCATGGTCATAGCCTATGTTTTATTTACAGGTTTGTTGCAAGAAAAGAAAGAGGACAAGTAGAGGGTGCTGGATTTCAGTTGTTACAGAAAAGATGTGGAAATGGAATATATATGTTTAAAGTAGCAACATTGTAATAGGAAATTATGTCGTATCTATCTTTCGAAAAGAAATGTATCAAATGTTTGTAAAAGCCTCATTGAATAGAAATGAGAGATCCATTAGTATTGAAGGTTATTTCGTAATTTGATGTACCTTATAGAGGTGAAATATTGTTTTATGCTATACTAAAGAAATGAATCTCGATTTAGTTGCTAAAGATTATCTGAACTTTAATAATTGTAGGTTATACAATATTTAGGAAAGAGAAATGAAATTTATTTTACTCCTTTATGCATATGAAATAGATTAAGGAAATAAAGAAATGATTTAATGATTGCATGCATGCTGTTTTCGAATATGAAAGTTCCAATTTAATTTCTATTGCATGGCTAAGTTTAAAAGATTCTAGATAAATTAAGTTGCAGGAATTAAAATCGCATATGTATTTGCAGGATTTAAGTCTAGAAATTTAATAGTCTATTTAGTTTAATAATCACATATGTGTGTAGTTGCTGTTAAAATTTTCGTACTCTATTATTTATCTTTTTGCAGAAAATAAAATCTATACTATTCTTAGTGAATTTAATTCTGATAGTCACCTTATTTTTGGCAGAAAGTAAAACTATATTTAGATAAATCTAAATTATTTAGCCTATTTTTTATTAAAGCAACAAGGTTAGCAAAGAAAGAAATAATTTAAGTGCATTCAAAATATGTTGATTTAAGTTTATATCTAGAATATATGTATATAAATAGAAAGTACATATATATACATATATATTTATTTATAATCATAATTAACCCATATTTGTATTTATAACGTAATATATATATATATATATATATATATATATATATATATATATATATATATATATATATATATATATATATATATATATATATATATATATTAAAACTTATTTTAAAAAAAATATATATATATAAAAAAAATAAATAAATAAATAAATAAATTTTTAAAAAAAATAAGGTTCGGGCGGAGGGCCAAAACCCACTGTGTGTGCACACAGTGGGTGGCGCCAACGCCGACACTATGTGAACACACAGTGAGCGGCCCGTGGACCACCACTGTGTGGGCACACAGTGAGCGGCGCTCGCACCGCCACTGTGTGAACACATAGTGGACGACCCGCAGATCGCCACTGTGTGGGCACACAGTGGGCGGCGCCTGCGCCACCACTATGTGTGCACACAGTGGTGGTCGGGTAAAACCCCTGCGCCTCTGCCTCTCCCCTTTAAAAAAATAAAGTTCAGCCACTCCTCCATGGGTTTCGATTTTGATCGGCCCTGCAATGCAAGAAACTAAAAGTAAAACCCTAGCCCGAGTAGGGCTAGGGTAACATGAGAAAAGAAGAGTTTTTTTTGAAGAATTTATAGGGTATTTTATGATTTACATTTTAAGTTAGGGTTTTCATGCATGATTTGTAAATATAAAAAAATATATATATTATATATATATATATATATATATATATATATATATATATATATATATATATATATATATATATATATTTATAGAATTTGAAAATATGGATGAATAGGGCAATTTTTAGTCTAAATACTTTTATAAACTTATATATGCTTTTGATAATCAAATGGGCATATTTTAAAAAGATGTATAAATTTTAAATGTTCTGGAGTTCAATCTTGTGAAAGATTTGGATGAATTTGGTAAATGAATTTTGGAGATCTAATTGGATTTTCATAAATAGATGGAATTATTAAATAAAGTAATTAAATAATTAATATAAGAGGATAGTGTAGGGGCGTAAAGATTAATCCCTCTAAGCGGACTAAACCTTGTGAACCCTATTAACCCAAGAGGGAACTTTTATTAGGTAAATTAATCATCTCATTGATGATTAGCACTTTAATTGTAACGGTTCCATTTGATAATATTAATGCAAATAAATAGGTTTTAGTATTGAATTAATAGAAGCCAATTTCTTTATAAAATTAAGTATTAAGGAGGAACGTAATTACAGGATGGAGGAAAATTGATATGTAATTAATATAGAACCAAGTAAATTATGTTAATGTCTAGTTAAAAGAAAGGGTTAAATTTATGTCCTAATATTCACAAGCGAAATGATAAAGACTTTGGAATGAATTTATATTCCCTTATAAATTGTATTCGCCCCACTTGATTTTAGGAACTATTGTAAATTGTTATGTTAGTATTTAATATCAATTAATAATTTGTTAGAACCACATGTTAAGTTGTCATAACTATTTAAGCTAAGGTTGCATGTGAATAAGTGTCTCAAAAAAAATAATTTTGTCGGTTGTGTTTTGCCCTAAATTTTGGGCATGACACTGACCTACACATTTGGTCTTAGGTTTTGGTATATATGTAAGATCTCATTTGTGAGATGGAAGGACATGACATGTAAGGTTATGTTATTATGGTATGTGCAAATATTGTAGATCATATGAGCAGATCATAGAAAAGGTTCAAGGAAGGTTTGAAGGAGATAATCAAAGCTTAACTGGTACTGAATCCAGCATTGGAGATGCTACTTTGAGTAGTACATTATCATTGGATTTAATCATCGAATTGTAGTCAGCGTGACTCCTATCTTGTGATTGAGCAGTGAGCTCTAGGCAGCTAGCCTTTCTGCATGTGCAGACCCCATTTGTATACACATACTATCTCCAGTAGCATCATCTGATTGTGGGTAAGTTTCCCACCATGGTTTTTCCCCTTATAGGGTTTCAATTTATGAGTCTTTGTGTTATGTGTTGTGGATGTTGTTTCTCTTTCTGTTTCATGCATTAAGTTTCACTGGTATTGATATTAACTGTTAATCTGTTAACCGACATTAAGTTAGGTTTACCGGTATTATGTATCAAGTTTGATTAAGTTATAACTAGGTTGAAATTAATAGACAACTGATTCACCCCTCCCCCCCCCTCTCAGTTGCCTCAGAGTCCTAACAATTGGTATCAGAGCCTAGTCCTTTTTTTTGTAGAAGTTTAACAACTTGAGGAGATTCTATGGCAACGAAATTTTTCAGGAAGGATAGTCCAAAACTTGATGGAACTAACTATGGTATATGGAAGATCAGAATGGAGACATATCTAAATTTCATTGGAAGAGACATATGGGATGTTACACATAATGACTATGTTGGTCCTACAATGGGTCAACCTAATCCACCTACATTGGGTAAAGATCAAGAGAATGATTGCAAAGCAAGAGAAGCACTTTTGAGCACACCTTGCCAAATCAGCAAATCATGGGATTATCAGACTGATCTACTGCTAAATCTATTTGGGATAAATTGGAAACATTGAATGAAGGAGATATCACTGTCAAAATTGCAAAACTGGAATGCTTCTGGGTTAGGTATGAAAATTTGAAAATGGAAGAAGATGAAAGAATTTTTGGTTTTATGGAAAGGGTTAATGGAATTTTTTTGGGAATACAATGCTCTGGAGGTTCCTTAAGTGAAGATGAAATTGTTTCTAAAGTTTTGAGAGAATTGCACCCGGCATACAAAATGAAAGTAACTGCTATTAATGAGTTGACAACTATGCCTAATACATTAGTATCTAGAGATACCTTGGTTGGAAAACTTTCAACATTTGAGCTTGAGGAATTTGGTTATATTGCTACAATTAAAACAAATTTAGCCTTCAAAGCATCATCATCATCATCATCATCATCATCTGATAAATCTAATTGGAAAACACTTTATGCAAGAGAACTTGAAGATATTAGGAGGGAAAATGAAGAACTTGAAGAGCTTGAAGCACTATTTGCAAGGAAAATTCCTAAAGGTCCTATTGGAAGTAAGCATGAAGGTAAAGCACCAATTAAATGTTTTAACTACAATAAAATTGGTCATACGACATCTAGATGTCCTGACAGACATGCAAGATTGAGAGAAGAAGCTAAAAGAACATACAAGCCTAACTCTGAATATCAGAGATACAAATTTAAGAAGAATAGAGACAAATCATGTTATTATGCTAATGAAGGAGTTACTGATGATTCTGATGAAGAACTGACAGACAATGGATGGGCTTTTGTTGCAATAATAGAAGATCAACGGATGCCTACTGTTCCATCGGTAGAGTGGGCCCGGACAGCTAAAATTGAAGAAAAGGATGAATGGATTATAGATTCCGGATGTTCACATCATATGACTGTTGATAAAAGTAAATTCTTATCTTTTCAAGAATAGAATGGAGGTCTAGTAAGATTTGGAGATGACAAAGCTTGTTTAATCAGAGGAAAAGGCACTATATCTTTTGATGGTAAGCACAAAACTGACAACTTTGATTATGTTGAAGG
Source organism: Cryptomeria japonica (assembly GCF_030272615.1). Lineage (NCBI taxonomy): Eukaryota > Viridiplantae > Streptophyta > Pinopsida > Cupressales > Cupressaceae > Cryptomeria > Cryptomeria japonica. Next base: position 210,952,467 of record NC_081410.1, on the reverse strand, counting down.
TTTGAAGCATAATATTTTGAGTGTTGGTCAGTTAGTTGAAAAAGGATTTCAGCTATAGTTCAAGAATGGTAAATTCAAAATCATGAACAAAACTGGTTTAGAAATTGCAACTGGTAATCAGACTAGAGGTAATATCTTTCATTTGAATAACAATAAAAATACATGCTTGATTGCACATATTAACGAAAGTTGGTTATGGCATAAAAGACTCTATCATGTGAATTTTGATTGCATTGTAAAGATTAGTTCATCTAAGGCAGTAAGGGATTTACCTAAGATTGTAAAACCTCATAATCCGGTATGTAAGGAATGTCAAATGGGAAATCACGTTAGAACAACTTTTAAGAGTATTTATGAGAAATCCAATGATGTTCTTGATTTAATTCATATTGACTTATGTGGTCCGGCAAGAAGAAGTCTACAGGGAGATATATACTTTATGCTAATTATTGATGATTATTCTAGAATGTGTTGGGTTACTTTTCTCAGGGAGAAATCATAAGCATTTGGGAAATTCAAATTATTCAAGGCACTTGTAGAGAATGAAACTGGTAAGAAAATCAAATGTTTAAGATCAGATCAAGGAGGTGAATTTACATCTAAGGAGTTCAATACATTTTGTGAAGTGAATGGAATTGGAAGACAACTATCAGCACCCTGGACACCTCAACAAAATGGAGTTGTGGAAAGGAAGAATAGAACTATTCTAGATGCATCTAGAAGCATGATATCAGAAGAAAATCTACCTCGTGTGTATTGGAGAGAATCAGTGAATACAATGGTTTACACTTTCAATAGAGTTCACAACAAAGGTGAAACCGGTAAGACACCCTATGAATTATGGTTTGGTAATATTCCTACTCTTAAGTACTTCAAAATATTTGGAAGCAAATGTTACATTAGGAGAGACAAGTATATTGGTAAATTTGATCCTATAAGTGATGAAGGGATATTTCTTGGTTATCCATCTAAGAGCAAAGCATAAATATGTTTTAATAAAAGATTGCAAAAAATCATTAAGAGTGCAAATGTGAAGATAGATGAACACTTTAGAAGAAATTCAAGGTCTATGGATTCTAAACCGGGAGTTGAGATAATCACAAATGAACCTATATAGAATGCACTGACATAGAATGTAGATCCAGTCACACCAACATCATCAGAGAATTCCATAGTGACTGAAGAACAACAAGAAGTGAACACACCTAGGTATGTAATACTGAATCACTCTGAAAGTCAGATAATTGGGAATAAGTATCAAGGATTTATGACAAGAGGAAGACTAACAAATGAAGAAGTATGTTTAATTTCTCAAATTGAACTAGCATATGTCATTGAGGCATGTGAAGATAAACATTGGATTAAAGCTATGGAAGATGAATTGTAACAAATTGAAAAGAACAATACATGGACATTGGTTCCCCGACCTAAAGATAAAAATGTAATTGGAACTAAATGGTTATTCATAAATACACTTAATGAAGATGGTAAGGTAATTAGAAACAAAGAAAGATTAGTGTGTAAAGGATATTCATAGAAAGAGGGAAATGACTACAATGAAACCTTTGCACCGGTAGCTAGAATTGAGGCAGTCAGATTATTTCTTGCATTTGCAGCACACAAGAACCATAAAGTATATCAAATGGATGTTAAATATGCATTTCTGAATGGTGGTCTTGAAGAGGAAGTCTACATTGAACAACCTGATGGATTTTCATTAACAAATGATAAAGATATGGTTTGTAGATTAAGGAAAGCTTTATATGGATTGAAGCAAGCTCCTAGAGCTTGGTATGCTAGATTGGACAAATATATTTTGAAACTTGTTTACTCTAAAGGTAATGCTAACAACAACTTATATTTCAAAGTGACTAATGAAGACATCTTGGTTATTGAAGTTTTTGTTGATGACATCATTTTTGGAGTAGAAGATGGATCATGTAAAGACTTTTCAAATAAGATGCAAGAAGAATTTGAAATGTCTATGATTGGGGAGATAAAATTCTTTTTAGGATTGTAGATTTCATAGACTGGTAAGGTATATTAATATTTCAAACAAAGTTCTTGAAGGAAATACTGAAGAAATTTGGTATGGAAAACTCTAAACTAGTAAGTACTCCTATGACTACAAATGATAAACTATCATTGAAGGATGATTCAGCTCATGTTAATCCGACAAGATACAAATCTATGATTGGAGGTAAACTGTATTTGACACAAACAAGACCTGATATAATGAATGTAGTGTGTATTATTTCAAGATTTCAGAGTAATCCTAGAGAAAATCATGAATCGCCAGTAAAAAGGATTTTCTGGTATCTACAAGGCACAACAAATCTTGGTTTATGGTATCCTAAAGATGAAAATTTTGATTTATGTGCATACACCGATTCTAATTGGGTAGGAGATGTAGATGACAGAAAGAGCACCACCAGCGGGGCATTCTTTCTTGGTAGCAGATTGATTTCTTGGTTGAGCAAGAAACAAAGTTGTACATCATTATCAACAGTAGAATCAGAATATGTTGCAACAACAACTAATTGTACTCAGGTATTATGGATTAAGAAAATGTTGAAGGACATAAAGATAAAATGCAAAGAACCTATAATCATCTATTGTGATAATTCAACAACAATTGATATATCTAAGAATCCAGTATTTCACTCTAAAATTAAACATGTTTCTATCAAATACAATTTTCTAAAAGAGAATGTTGAAGCAAAAGAAGTGAGATTGGTTTATGTGAATACTAAAGAGTAGATTGCAGATATCTTTACTAAGCCTTTGCCTAAGGAAACTTTTGAATATCTCAAAGAGAAGCTTAGGGTTATACCCTCACCAGTAGAGACTTAGAACAGTTGATGCTTGGCATCAAACTGATAGAATTTACAGAGAAACCTTTTTCCATCTTTGATGGAGGAGAGCTACTTCTCAAGGGGAGTAGTTGGAGCAGTTGGTTATAACAGTTGATTGGTTGTATCTGGTACTTGTATTGTTTTGGCATTTGATGTCAAAGAGGGAGACATATCTATGAAAAAACAAACATTATCCTTTGGAGAGAGATTATTCATTGGGGGAGAGGTTTTTTACTCTCTACATTTATATTTTGATTTCTCGTATTGATCTATTCGCGAGATTGTTGGTTTTTGGTTTTCAGCATTCTATTTTTGGCACTTAGATGTTTTTCCGTCTTTGTGTTGCCATCAATGCCAAAGGGGGAGATTATTGGTATTATGGATATGTTGCATTAGTTTTATCATTGATGTCAACACTTATCAACACTTATCCTTCTGGAGCTCTTTGGTTATGTTCACCGGCAAGTTTAGTGACTTATGCACAGTCACCAGTATTTGGTTCACCTGCAGGTTATATTGTTCACCGACACTGAGGATGACTTGTTATCATCTGGATAACACTCGGTTATGTCGAAGACATGTTTTGGACACTTAGTTTTGGTGATTTGGTTAATGGTCTAATCCGGTTGACATATTTATTGTTACCGACAAATTGGTATAGGTTATGGACCAACATGCGTTATCTATTCCAAATCAACATGACACGTTATGTAGATGATTTAATCAATTGGTATTATTGTTGATCTAATATGATGCATCGCATCTTGACTTGTAAATGATTTAATTATAGTATTCTTAGTGAGCCGACCTACACATTTGGTCTTAGGTTTTGGTATATATGTAAGATCTCATTTGTGAAATGGAAGGGCATGACATGTAAGGTTATGGTATTATGGTATGTGTGAATATTGAAGATCATATGAGCAGACCATAGAGAAGGTTCAAGGAAGGTTTGTACGAGATAATCAGAGCTTAACTAGTACTAAATCCAGCATTGGAGATGCTACTTTGAGTAGTACATTATCATTGGATTTAATCATCCAATTGTAGTCAGTGTGACTCCTATCTTGTGATTGAGCAGTGAGCTCTAAGTAGCTGGCCTTTCTGCATGTGCAAACCCCATTTGTATACACATACTATCTGTAGTAGTATCATCTGATTGTGGGTAAGGTTTCCCACCATGATTTTTCCCCTTATAGGGTTTCCATGTACAAATCTTTGTGTTATGTGTTGTGGATGTTGTTTCTCTTTTTGTTTCATGCATTAAGTTTCATCGGTATTGATATTAACTGTTAATCTGTTAACCGACATTAAGTTTGGTTTACCGGTATTATGTATCAAGTTTGATTAAGTTATAATTGGGTTGAAATTAATAGACAAATGATTCACCCACCCCCGCCCCTCTTAGTTGCCTTTGGGTCCTAACAGCATGGATTCATTTAATTATGTTGTCGTAAGGTGTTTTAAGTGGTCTTAAGGGGATTTAAGGGGATATTTGTGTCATGGATTCTTTTATATCCTTACACATGCATGGATTCATTTTATTCATCTATGTATTCATTTAATTTAAATTTACATATGTATGATTTCATTTAATTATATTGTATGGATTCATTTAATTATGTTGTCCTAAGGTGTTTTAAGTGGTCTTAAGGGGATTTTTGCATCATGGATTCTTTTATATTTTTACACATGCATGGATTCATTTTATTCATCTATGTATTTAATTTAAAAGTGAAAATAACTAAGTTCATTAAGTTTAAATATATAGATATATGTTCATTAAATTTTTTAAGTAAGTTCATTAAACACACATAAACACTTAACTAAAATGAACGACTAAATTAAATTTTAATGACTAAATTTGTTTAACAATGAGCAACTAAAATATACATAAACACTCAACTTTCAAAAATTTAATATTTAAACACTTAACTTTCAAAAACATGCAAAGTCTAGTATGAAATGTAGATTCCTAACACATATATGTATATGTCTATCTATTACATAAACATTTGAAATTCAAATGACTATCTATCATTTAAACACTTAACTTTCAAAAACGTAATATATATATATATATATATATATATATGCAAAGTAGTATGAAATGTAGATCTATTTAACACATACATATATGTGTCTATTTATCGCATACACATGTATTAAATGTCTAGTACACATACACATGAAATATGGAAATTAAATATCTAGTACACATACGCATATGAAATGTGTAGTACACATGTATGAAATGTCTAGTACACATGTACAAATATGAAATGTCTAGAAAATGTGTGCACATGCACATATATAAACAATGGGTCACTTGGGGCCCTATCTTGAACCATGTCTTGATCCATGCACTTGCAATAAAGTATGCACTCATAAACGCATACATTAAACATTTAATTCATACTAGAGTAATTTTTTTTAAGTAATATAGATTAAGAGCATTTGTGTGTACATACACATTGTAGACAAAAATACCTGTGAAGGGTCTCTAACATCACCACCATGTGCATGCAGGATTCTAGGATGTCTATGTGACAAAGAGCTCAACCTGCGTGATAGTGGTTGTAATAACCAACCATAATTAACTCAACAAAATTGACCATTCTTTTTTTTGTGTGTTTAATTTAATCATTATGTTTGATTCAATTGCATACTCTAGGCATCCATCCATTTGGATTAGGCATTCATCCATCCGAGATGAGCATCTAACCATACGGGTTAGGCATTTGTCCATGCGGGACATAAGATTTCATCTATCCAATATGGGATAGGCATCTACCCATACAGGGTAGGCATCTATCCAATCGGGATAGGAGGTGCTCTGGCCAGAGACTTAGACTCATCGGGACCATTCGGGTCCTGAGCCACTCACTAAGTACTACACTCTTCTAACAGAAGTGCACCGAGGTCACCATCCTTAGGAGTAATTAAGCAACATAATACAAGCTTGAATTCCACCTCGAAATTTGGTTTAAAGCCTCGAGAAGTCAAGCAAATCCATACGGGATTCCTTCCGAGTATGCATTGAATTACTTTTTCCAATTTAATTATCTTATCTTTCAAAATAGGATTCTTACTCAATCTTTCTTTTACCAAGCCTAGACCCCACCCACGAATGCCTGAGTACGAGGGACAACTCTGTCCCAAGACTGCCTACATACCCGCTTCGGCACGAGATCAAGGCGTAAAGTATGTAGTTCTATTTTCTACTTCTATGGTTTGATGTAAACTGATTAGACTTAGTGGGGGGAGTTACATGCAAGGTGGTGGAGAATCCTCTAGAAGCTTCTTATTCTTCCTACAACATGTGCCATAATTGGATGTGGAAAATAAATAAATAAAAATAATGTATATTTTCCATGTGTGTGTGTGTGTATTATTATTTTCATTCTTTTTATAACATTTATTCAATCATTCAAATAGCTTATCAAAATAATAATAAAATTGTATTTTAAATCCAAAAGTGACAAGGGAGGGTTGTGACATCCTCCCCCCCTTAATTTGTGCATCATCCCGATGCACTTATTGAATGCATCCAAAAGAGTCTATAGTTCATGATTAAAACAGAAAAGGAAACAACTTATGCATTTCCTTAGTATCTTCCCACGTGGCATTCTTTTCATCATATTGGTCCCATTGTACTTTGCACTGATCAACCTCTTTGTTGCGCAATTGGCACTGGCGCCTCTCCAAGATTTTGAATGGCTCTATCGTTATTCCTCCCATTTCTTGGACCTATAAAGAATCCCAATTCAAAATGTGTTTCTCATCAGGTACATACTTTTTAAGAAGAGATACATGGAAGACATCATGGATTCGGCTCAATTGGGGAGGTAAGGCCAACTGGTATGCAACTAGATTAATCCTTCCCAATATTTCAAAGGGTCCAACATAGCGAGGTGTAAGCTTAGTCTTTTTCCCAAATCTTATGGAACTCTTGTGTGGCCTAACCCTTAGGAAGACTTTCTCTCCCACCTCAAACTCCCTTGGTGTCCTGTTTTTATTTGCATAACTTTTTTGCCTATCTGAGGCTTCCTTCAATCTTTGCCTAATTTCCTTATTTTTCCTCTCCATCTCTTTCAACATATTTGGTCCAACAATCGCTCTATCTTCAAGACTATCCCAACTCAAAGGTTTTCGACATGGTCTACCATACAAAGCTTCGAAAGGTGTCATTCCCAAAGATGTTTGATATGTATTATTGTAAGAAAACTCTACCAGAGGTAGGTACTCTTCCTATTTCTTCTGTTGGTCCATGCAATACATGCGAAGTAGGTCTTCCATAATCTGATTTGTCCTTTCTGTCTGACCGTCGGTTTCGGGATGGTATGCAATGCTAAAATTTAGTTGAGTTCCTAGAGCTGATTGAAGAGTGGTCCAAAACCTTGAAGTGAATCTAGCATCTCTATCTGATATGATTTTCTCTGGTATTCCATGGAGCCTAAATATTTCCTTAACAAAATGCCTAGCCAAGTTAGGTGCATCATCTGTCAGATTCCCTGGTATAAAGTGTGACACCTTAGTGAGTTTGTCAATTACCATCATTATTGCATCATGCCTAGAAGGTGACATGGGTAACCCTTGCACAAAATCCATGCTAATAACTTGCCACTTGTGTTGAGGTACATCATGCAATTGTAACAATCTAGCTGGATGTCTATGTTCTGCCTTTACTCTTTGACACTCCAAACATTTAGCCACATACTTGACAATGTCATTCTTCATCCCTTGCCAAAAGTCTAACTTCCTTAGATCTGCATAAAGTTTGTTAACTCCTGGGTGCCCTGAATAAGGGGCATTGTGAGCCTCTGCCAAGACTACTTCCCTTAAGTTCCCTGAGTTAGGAATATAGATTCTATTATTGTATCTGAGCAACCCATCTTCATCTAATGTATACCCTTCAATCTTAGGATCAGTTGGATCATATTCTAAAGTCAATTTGACTTGCTCATACCATGGGTCATGCCCTTGTTCATCCATTACTTGCCTTTTGAAAGAATTTTTGAATGTTGCTATAGTCATCAAGTGTCTCCTCCTACTTAAGGCATCTTCCACCCTATTTTCCTTCCCCTTAATATATTCAATTTCAAAATCATATTCACTTAGAAACTCTAACCACCTTCTTTGTCTGGCATTTAAGTGGGGTTAAGTAAAGATGTACTTTAGTCCTTGGTTATTTGATTTTAACTCAAAGGGCTTCCCTAGTAAGAAGTGTCTCCATTTTTGTAGGGCATGCACAATTGCTCCCAACTCTAAGTCATGGGGTGCATAATTAAATTCATGAGTCTTTAGCTTTCTGGATTCGTAAGCTACTACCCCTTCATCTTGGACAAATACTCATCCTAAACCTTCAATAAAAGCATCAATTATGACTGTGAAGTGTCCATTCAGGTCTGGTACCTTTAGAATGGGTGTTGAAGTTAGTTTCCCTTTCAAAATTTGGAATGCCTTATCACTTTTTTTTGTCCACACAAACCTTTTACCCTTCCTTTGTAATGAGGTGATGGGGTTTGCTATCTTAGAGAATCCTTCCACAAACCTCCTATAGTAACCTGCTAGCCCCATAAAGCTTCTTACCTCTGAAACATTTTTAGGGATTGACCATTCTACTATTGCCTTTATCTTATCTAGATCAACTTCTATTCCCTCCTTTGATATTATATGCCCAAGGTAGTGAATCTTTTCCTCAAAGAAGGCACATTTTGACAATTTCCCATATAACTTATGTTCTCTCAACCTTTGCAAAACAATTTGTAGGTGTACTAAATGTTCCTCCTCATTCTTAGAGTAAATCAATATTTCATCCAGAAATACCAAAACAAATTTATCCAAGTAGTCATGGAGTACACTATTCATTAGGTTCATAAATGCAGCTGGGGCATTGGTTACACCAAAAGGAACTACTGTGAATTCATAATGCCCATATCTAGTCCTGAAAGCTATCTTCAGAATGTCTTCCTCCTTAATTCTGAGTTGATGGTACCCTGACCGAAGGTCTATCTTTGAGAAAATTGCTGCTCCTTTCATTTGGTCAAAAAGATCCTCTATGCGAGGTAAGGGGTACCTATTCTTTATTGTGACCTTGTTCAACATCCTATAGTCGATGCATAGTCTTAAGGTTCCATCCTTCTTCTTAACAAATAAGACTGGTGCTCCCCATGGTGATACACTTGGCCTTATTAATCCCTTAGCTAAGAGTTCCTCTAATTGCATTTTGAGCTCTTGTAATTCAATTGTGTTCATTCGGTAAGGTGCCCTTGATACTGGTCCAGCTCCTGGTAGTACTTTGATAGAAAATTCAAACTTCCTTTTAGGAGGTAAGCTGAGTAACTCTTCTGGAAATACATCCTTGAATTCCTTTAAGGAGGGGGTATTTTCAAAGGTTCAGGTATTTCCCTCTTTTCCTTCATCAATTTCAACCATATAGATTAGGCCTCCTCTTCTTCTTTCCTTCTTTAATTGCATGGCTGAGATGGTTTCTATATTAATGGGTTTAAACTTTCCTTGGATTTTGACCTTTTTCCCCCCATCATCCAGACATTCAACAATTTTGTTATAGCAATCTACATTATCTTGATGGTCTGTTAACCAACTCATTCCAATAATTACATCATATAATCCTATGGGTGCCACATAGAGATCTACCCTTGTTTCAAACTCAGGAAATTGTACCCTTGCCCTTGGCAAACACTTAGTTACTTCCCTAGTTGCCTTATCCCCATATTGAACCGTCCATGATGACTCCATTTGATTAACTTTTAAAGCATATTTTTTTACTAATTCGGGTGAGATGAAACATTCAGATGATCCAGTGTCAATTAGAATTGAAATTGGTTGTTCAAATAGTGTACCTGTAGTTTCCACGAGAACATTCTGGTATCTTCCTCTTCGATTTATAACTACTACATGAATCCTTTGTTGGGGCCCTTGTTGGGGTTGATTGGCCCTAATCTGTTCTTGCATCCTGGGGCACTATCTAGCAAAATGGTTTCCCCCACACATGAAGCATCCACCTGGAGGACCCCTCCTACCTTGATTCCTAGGGGGATCATTCCTTGTTTCTGTAGCGTCCTAAAATTGCGACACTTGCAATTTCAACTGCATTTTGGTCTTCATGATGGCGACGCAACACGCAACCTGAATGGAGACCCCGAAACTTGCTCACGACACTGAAAACTGCATTTCTCAAGCACCCTGGCCTGAACCTCCTTGCACCCTGCTGTCCCAGGAGGTGGGACCAGAGCACCCAGCGCCCTGGTCCCTGGGTCCTATTTTGGGCCCGGTCTCCTAGGGAGATTGCGGGTCTTTTTGTTTGCAATTTGGAAATTATATTTCCTGGTCGGCCTAAGGTCGGGAAAATCAGTCTATCAGCCCTAATTGACAAGTATATAAACTACATTTTCTCTCTCATTTGGCATATGAGGAGGATATGTGTACAAGCATGGAAACTATACTCTAGCATTCAAGCATTCAAGCAATTGATCATTTCAAGTCTCCATTCAAGGCTAAGTGTTGCATTCAAGTCAAGGATTCAACCATTGAAGAGGAGATCACTTACTACATGCTATTACAACATACAACAAACAACAACATCTAAACCTTCGCACATAAGGATACAAACATCCTTAGAACAAGGTATTAGTACTTGTTTTACATTACAGTCATTTATATTTACAGCACTTGCTCATTTCTTGGTTAATTCCAAAATCGGGGTTTGACCTAAAGGCAAACCCCTAATCCCTAACCCCCCAATCGTCTTCGCTTTTCTGTGTGTAGGTTGCAGGTACACGGCTGAGATTGAAGATCTGGAATCCTTGTGCAGAGACAAACAGATCCCACTTCATTTCGCGGATTTTTCGAAGGACCGCCGGGCGCCATCATCCCGACAACTTTTGCTCAAATTTGCAGGACAGCGCCGTATCGACATTTTACTGCTAATTTCAGGTCCGCAGCTTCATCCTATAACCCGAACTCAGTTTATAAGCGAATCTTTATGACTTTCTATGCATTCCTAGCTTAATTTCCTTAACAACATTCTTTACAAAAGAGGGTAGCCTTGCTTTCCTAACCCTTGAAATTCATTTAGCATCCAATCTTACATTGTGTGGGATTGGATCTTATGAGTTTCAACCCCTCTTTTGAATGTAAAGTCTCTCCCCTAAGTGAAAACCATCGAATCCTAGCGAACCTCCCTTCTCTCTCCTCGGAGTTGGAAGAGGGGAGTGCAACTAGGGTTCGATTGCGATTTTCCGCTTTACATTTTGGTGAACCCGACGTGAACATCCTTTCTGATTTTTCATGCTTAGATCTGAAAATTGATTCCTTGATTACATTTCCATGTTTGATCTTTTGCAAAATTTTAGAGGTGATTGCATGAAAACCCTAAATTTTCTTTTTGAACATTGAACTTGCGAAATGTTTAATTGTTAATGCTTGTTTCAGATCTGCCCTTCTATTACAAATTATCAATTCATATCTGTGCTTTAATTTTGAAAATTAAGTGGTTAAGTGTCAAAACCCTAATTTTTGAAACCCTCTTGATTCAACCTTTGTCCGACAATTTCACTGATCAAAACATCTCCAAATCAGCTGTAACTTTGAATTCCACAATAAAATCACAATATCTTTCATCCCTGAAAATTTGGAAAAAAGTTACGAGGACCGTGGCGCCGAGCGCCATCGTCCCTGACATTTTTTCTGAAATTTCGGGAGCGAGATCTTACTGTATTTTCCTGCTAAAATCCAGAATTTTGGCCGATTTTATCAATTATAACACTTTCAAATTTACAGTCAAAGTTGGTCTTGTGATTGCTTGGTTTAGGGCTTCTAATCACTCAAAAATTATCGAAATTGAAATTTTGTGTCACAATTATGTTCTTACTGTCCTAAATCTGAAAAGTGTGTTTGCATTCATCCGAAATTTCAATGCTTTATTCAAATTCTTGCAATTTGTGACTTTTGAAATTAAGTGCTTAATTACAACAACTTTAATTTCCGCTTTCAAAATTGAATTTTGCGTGAAATTGAGTCAATTTTTAAATTTCAAAACTTGCATTTCTTTTGACATTCCCTCTTAAATCATAAAATTCAAAATTTCAGTTTCCCTCTCTTTTTCAAAATTCAAAATTTTGCATTTTTCGACAATCTTGGTAGGGTTCAATTTTGAGATTGCAACTTTAATTTGGCCTATCTACAGATCGTAAAATCCCTCAATTTTTTTAGATTAGCTCTAAAATCATCATACCTTTCATCCCTGCAAATTTCGAAAAAAGTTGCAAGGACCGTGTTGCACTCCGAGCGCCACGGTCCCGAACATTTTTTCTGAAATTTCGGGAGACTGTCGTGATTACATTTAACAGCTTAAATCTGGAAGATTGGCTGGTTTTACTGAAAATTGCTACCTCTAAAATCAAAATCTTTTCCCTCTTTCTAGTGCATGAGTTTTACAACAACAAGCCCTACTTACACTATTCCCGTTAGACGAAGCCGTAGAATTAAGTCTTTCCGAGGTTTAACTACCGAGGAGATGGAACCTAATTTGAATAGCCTTTTTAACGAGGACATGGGTAATTCCTCTAATCCTTCTAATGATGAAGAAGCTCTCCATGAGGTTTCTGTTGAACAACTTTCGAAATTGGATAACCAATTTGACGATTTTCACCAATGGATGTCTCATGAGTATCCCGATAGTCAAGCTCTTCCTTTAATTGAGGGTCTAAAACGCATGCTTCAAAGTGATAAGAATGGAATTGATATTTTGCGTGGTATTTCACACATTGTGAATTCGAATGTGATGCCTATGAAGAGTTGTGCTGAAACTTTAGGTTATACACAACCTCCTACACAAGTCAATCATTCTATTCCTTTGACAACTCCTATTGCTAGTATACCTACCTTTACATCAAACATCATGGCTACTTCTATACAAGACGTTCCTCCTGTGATTACTAGTCATGGGGGAAATCCCTCTTCTTCAATTAATCCTCTTCCTTCATTTAATCTGACTTCTTCATTCATTCCTTCAATGAGTGTTCCTATTACATCTTCACAAATGAACATGATGCAAGGGGGCAATTCATTTAACCATTCCATTCCTCCTTGTAGTGTTCCTCCTATCCAATCATCCCCTATGGTTGACTATCATAGGGTCCCACCACCTTACTCTCTACCTTCTTTCAATAACATAACACCTCCATCTCAATCTAACACACCTAATATGAATTCTTCGACTGAAGCGACCATTAATAATCTTGCACAAACTGTCTCTTCTTTACAGCAACAAATTGCCTCTATGAATCAATCTAAGTTTAGTGTGCCCACATTTGATGTTGCGAGCCCACTTTCTCTTGACATTGTTCGAGCTATCCCTCCTAAACATGTTGAAATCCCGCATTTGGAGCTTTATAATGGTAAAGGAGATCTTCTAACACATGTTAAGACTTTTCAAACAATTTGTATTGATTTTGCTTATGACCCAAGGTTGCTTGCGAAACTATTTACTAGAACATTAAGAGACAAAGCCCTACAATGGTATTGCTCGTTGCCTTCTTATTCTATTACTTCTTTTGAACAACTTGCAAATGCTTTCATTCAACAATTTCAAAACAATATAAGTCCTAAAGTTACTTTGATTGATTTAATGCATTGTAAACAAGGTGTTAAAGAAAAAGTGACTGATTTCATTGGTAGATATAAGCATTTGTATGCTCAAATTTCTTTTCCAGTGCCTGATAATGATATTCAAAGAATCTTTATTTCTAATTTGCAAAAAGATATTCGAGACAAACTTCTGTTTTCTGAGTTTACTTCTTTCCAACAGTTGTGTGCCACTCTTCACAATTATCAACTGACTGTGAGTCAAATGGGACAATCACATCCTATGGCTCCGAGTGATAAGGGTGATAGCAGTCAACAACCATTTGGGAAGATTAAACCGAACAGAGATTCCATCAAATTCAATGAAAACATCATCAACAACAATGTGAATGCAGCATCAGGTGTGCCTCCTATTTCTAAATTTTTCAAGAAAGAAAGAAAGTATACTCCTTTGAATGGATCATTGCATGGTATTATGAATAAGTTATTGGAACAAAATGTGCTTACTCTTCCTCCTATAAGACAAATTGATCCTGCAAAGATTACTTCACCCTATTTTGATCATAAAGCTTTTTGTCATTTTCACCGTCAGCCTGGGCATGATACTGAAAAATGTTTTTCTTTAAAGGGTAAAATTCAAGATTTGATTGATAATAATACTATTTCTGTCTCTAGAGTGAATGATAAAGGCAACACATCTGTAGCTCCTCCTAACCAAAATCTTCAGATTTTTACTGATCCATTACCTTCTCATACTTCTCATACTTCTAATGCGATTGAGGCTAATGATTCCTCTCTCTCATCTGATGGTCTTGTGTCTATGACTCCGAATGTGATTAACTTTGTAGAGCAGCAAGAAAACCCTAAAGAACCTTCCATCACATTTGATTCTAGTGAAACCATTAGAGCACCTGATGGTCCTTTATACATAGTTGCAAAAGTCAAGAATACACCTTGCCGTGGAGTGCTTATTGACCCTTCGTGCATGGTTAATGTTATTACTGAGGAATTTCTTTTTACTTTGCAATTGAATCAAGTGATCTATGACAAAACAGATGTGGTTGTGACATTATTTGATGCATTTTCTTCTCCTGCAATTGGTTCTATTACATTGCCTATTGAGGTCCATAACAAATCCCTTGATGTGAACTTTGCTATTATTCCATCTTCCGAACAATTTCGTGTGAAGCTTGGCTATCCTTGGCTATCTTCCATGAAAGCTATTGCTTCTCCTATACATAAGTGTTTGAAATTTCCCCATAATGGTGAAGTTGTTACTGTCAATCATAGTCTCTTTAAACCAGCTGAAAGAACTTCTAGTGTTCCTATTGATTACTTTTGGCCTAAACAATTCCAGTCTCTTCCTCCGTGAAGTGATCATCTTTTCAAATCTTATCAAAAGTGGAAAACAGATATGATCCTATCTCTAAGTGAACCTAGAACACCTAAACTTGACATTCCTATCATTCTTGAGAAGGAAGTTCTTCCTTTGAAAGATAAAACTAATGTCTTTCCTCAAGAAGATTCCCAACCCGTCCCCATGGATGTGACTATGTCTATGCCTAATAAATCTTCTAAAAGTAGACCTATCCCTCCTCGTCATGATGGACTTGGTCTTCTTCCTAAACCAAAGATTCCTCCTTTATATGGAGCAGTTCCTCCTTCTGCCTTTTATAGAGAAAAGAGACCTTCTTCTTCTCCTATTATCCAGCCTAAGAGACCACAACCTAAACACCCAAGTGATAAGGATGAGAACATTCCTCCTCCTCTATCTTTTCCACTTCCTACTAAGACTAGACGTAATCGTTCTGCACGTGAACGTCGATGAAAGCGTCGTCTTAGGTCTCAAGCAACTGCTTCTCAAAATTTACAATCTCCAAAAACACCTTCAACAAGCATTATTCCATTTTCTCCTCAGCCGGACATTGAGCCTAAATCTCCTAAACATAAGGTGCATGATGGTCTTGATCCTGTTCGAGTTAAAGATCCTATTTTTATAAATCTTGATGATGATATAGATGAAAATGTTATTCATAATAAAAATGCTTCTCCTCTTGCTTCTGATAGTGAATATGAACTTGTTGATGTTGATAACCATTTATCTAATGAATTTTCTAAAGCACTTATCCTAGCTCCTAGACAAGAACAACGTGGCTCGGGACATGAACATAGCCCTTGTTTGGATCTTGTGATAGCTCCATCTGCTGTGTTGGATGTTCCTCCTCTAGCGTGTTCCCTGCCTTCCCGAAACATTGATCAGCGAGATCGGGGGGTAGATGACATGCTAGACTAGTTACATTAGCATAGTAGATTCTCTCCCCCTCTCTTTTGTTACTTCTTCTATATGTTATTCTCATTCTTCTATTTGTTGTCCTTAGTGTTGTCTACTTGAGGACGATGCAAAACATTGAGATCTCTTTTGGTCTCTCTCATGTTGACTCAAAAGACACATGTGTTCCCTTCTTCTAGGTGACCTTCCTTGATTGGGGAATGAAGAACAATTATGCATACATACATATGATATATATACACATGACTTATCATACAGCATACTGACCCCGAGGAAAGCGAAGTCACCTCGTGCTTTGTGTTTTGTGTCTATTATCCTTGGGTTTATCTCACACTTGGGGGCTAAATCTTTGTGATAACGTGCTCCTTTCCCTTCTCATTTCTTAGGTGTATCACTATGTTAAAACAATCACCCCCGTTGAGGCGTGTGCGATCGCTTTAACGTAGGGGGGCATACACCCTTTCTATCCTTTCACGATACTTGAAAATTTCTTGGCGAACTTAGCTTTGCCTTGAAAATTTCTTGGCGAACTTAGCGTTGCCTTGAAAATTTTTGGTATTTCTCTTGCATGACTCATAGTGAGGGAACCTTACTACTGACAGTCATGGTTCTCCCTCATGATCTTCCCTTTTACTTTGTCAATCGAAGCTGTAAGATCCTTAGTCCACTGGGGGCTTGGTGTATCTTGCCTCCTTGACGTGGTGAAAGTCTTTCAATGTTGTTTCCTTGTACTTTACCGGAAGTATGAGTATACATACTCCCGCTAAAGTGGGGGCTAAATATAGCGTCCTAAAATTGTGACACTTGCAATTTCGACTGCATTTCGGTCTTCATGATGGCGACGCAACACGCAACCTGAATGGAGACCCCAAAACTTGCTCACGACACTGAAAACTGCATTTCTCAAGCACCCTGGCCTGAACCTCCTTGCACCCTGCTGTCCCGGGAGGTGGGACCAGAGCGCCCAACACCCTGGTCCCGAGGACCATGGCGCCCAGCGCCCTGGTCCCTGGGTCCTATTTTGGGCCCGGTCTCCTAGGAAGATTGCGGGTCTTTTTGTTTGCAATTTGGAAATTATATTTCCTGGTCGACCTAAGGTCGGGAAAATCAGTCTATCAGCCCTAATTGACAAGTATATAAACTACATTTTCTCTCTCATTTGGCATATGAGGAGGATATGTGTACAAGCGTGGAAACTATACTCTAGCATTCAAGCATTCAAGCAATTGATCATTTCAAGTCTCCATTCAAGGCTAAGTGTTGCATTCAAGTCAAGGATTCAACCATTGAAGAGGAGATCACTTACTACATGCTATTACAACATACAACAAACAACAACATCTAAACCTTCGCACATAAGGATACAAACATCCTTAGAACAAGGTATTAGTACTTGTTTTACATTACAGTCATTTATATTTACAGCACTTGCTCATTTCTTGGTTAATTCCAAAACCGGGGTTTGACCTAAAGGCAAACCCCTAATCCCTAACCCCCCAATCGTCTTCGCTTTTTTGTGTGTAGATTGCAGGTACACGGCTGAGATTGAAGATCTGGAATCCTTGTGCAGAGACGAACAGATCCCACTTCGTTTCGCGGATTTTTTGAAGGACCGTGGCGCCGGGCGCCATCGTCCCAACAACTTTTGCTCAAATTTGCAGGACAGCGCCGTATCGACATTTTACTGCTAATTCCAGGTCCGCAGCTTCATCCTATAACCTGAACCCAGTTTATAAGTGAATCTTTATGACTTTCTATGCATTCCTAGCTTAATTTCCTTAACAACATTCTTTACAAAAGAGGGTAGCCTTGCTTTCCTAACCCTTGAAATTCATTTAGCATCCAATCTTACATTGTGTGGGATTGGATCTTATGAGTTTCAACCCCTCTTTTGAATGTAAAGTCTCTCCCCTAAGTGAAAACCATCGAATCCTAGCGAACCTCCCTTCTCTCTCCTCGGAGTTGGAAGAGGGGAGTGCAACTAGGGTTCGATTGCGATTTTCCGCTTTATAGTTTCATTGGCCCTGGGTGGATAAGTTACCCTGTTCTGCTGGTCATTCTTGTTATAGTTGCCTCTGTTATTATTGCCCCTATTATTATTATTATTATTTCCATTCCTCTAATATTGATTAGGAGGTGGCCTTCTTTCAGAAGAATTATTCCTTTGACCTTTGTTGAAATTAGTGTTCCCATTGAATTCCCGCTTCCTTTTAAATGAGTGGTTCCTATTATAGTTCTTCCCTACTAGTGTTTGAATCTTTCTCTCTTGCCTTAGGGACTTTTCAAGTACTTCGTTCATGTTTTTGGGTCCATGCATGTCAACCTCTGCCCCTATGTTGGTATTTATCCCCAAAATGAACTTCCTTGCTTGGCCTTCTTCATCTTTTTGGTACATAGGTACATATTTAAGCAGCTTGGCGAACTTATCCCAATATTGTTGAATAGATAGGGGCCCTTGATGTGGATTATGGAA
This sequence comes from Cryptomeria japonica, assembly GCF_030272615.1. Lineage (NCBI taxonomy): Eukaryota > Viridiplantae > Streptophyta > Pinopsida > Cupressales > Cupressaceae > Cryptomeria > Cryptomeria japonica. The sequence continues at coordinate 210,934,238 of NC_081410.1, read as the reverse complement.
TTCTGTCACCTTCTCATCAAATAACAATTGAGGGAGCCACCTCTCTCGGAAGTGGTGAATAAATTGATCCCATGTGACTGTACCCCTGCTATACCCATTTTGTTCCTTGGTGTTGGTCCACCAACTAGCTGCCTCCCTTGTGAGTTGATAGGAACCCCATAAAGCCTTGGTTGTTTTGCTAAAATCTCTTAGTTCAAAATACTTTTCCATTTCATTTAACCAATTCTCAGCTCCTTCACCAATTTCCCTCCCATCGAACTTAGGAGGGGTGATTTTCTTTAAGTCCTTGGAGAGTTCCAATATGTTATTTTCCTTTCTATTACCCATCATATTTCCTTGATTGCTACAAGGGTTTCCATTTTCGGTACCACTTCTATTTTCAAAGTCATTCTTCCTTTCCCTAAGGTCCTGCATTGATTGTTCCAAGAAGTTGATTTTATCTCTTTGTTCGGTTAGAAGGTTGATTATAGCTTTGACCCCATCTTCGTTATTTCCTGGGTTGTGTCGATCCTCTTCCTGGTCTTCCTCATGGTTTTCTTCATGGTTTTACTCATGGTTTTCCTCATGGTTTTCTTCCCTTTGACTCCTAGTATGTCTTCCATTACCCTTTCCTCTTCCTCTTCCTCTTCCTCTTCCTCTAGCCATTCTAGGTTTTTACCTGAAAGTTAAATTATGTAGTTAGTTCTTGATTTAGGATTTTAAAATTTAATTTCTACCATTGTAAAACAGTCCCTTAGTTGTATAAATTAAAGTGAGCACAAGGCCTAGATTTGAACCTTTGTTCTAATACCACATGTAATAACCCACCATAATTAACTCAACAAAATTGACCATTCTTTTTTTTTGTGTTTAATTTAATCATTATGTTTGATTCAATTGCATACTCTAGGCATCCATCCATTTGGATTAGGCATTCATCCATTTGAGATGAGCATATAACCATACGGGTTAGGCATTTGTCCATACGAGACATAAGATTTCATCTATCCAATATGGGATAGGCATCTACCCATACGGGGTAGGCATCTATCCAATCGAGATAGGAGGTGCTCTGGCCAGAGACTTAGACTCATCAGGACCATTTGGGTCCTGAGCCACTCACTAAGTACTACACTCTTCTAACAGAAGTGTACCGAGGTCGCCGTCCTTAGGAGTAATTAAGCAACATAATACAAGCTTGAATTCCACCTCAAAATTTGGCTTAAAGCCTCGAGAAGTCAAGCGAATCCATACGGGATTCCTTCCGAGTATGCATTGAATTACTTTTTCCAATTTAATTATCTTATCTTTCAAAATAGGATTCTTACTCAATATTTCTTTTACCAAGCCTAGACCCCACCCACGAATGCCTGAGTATGAGGGACAACTCCGTCCCAAGACTGCCTACATACCCGCTTCGGCACGGGATCAAGGCGTAAAGTATGTAGTTCTATTTTCTACTTCTATGGTTTGATGTAAACTGATTAGACTTAGTGGGGGGAGTTACATGCAAGGTGGTGGAGAATCCTCTAGAAGCTTCTTATTCTTCCTACAACATGTGCCATAATTGGATGTGGAAAATAAATAAATAAAAACAATGTATATTTTCCATGTGTGTGTGTGTGTGTATTATTATTTTCATTCTTTTTATAACATTTATTCAATCATTCAAATAGCTTATCAAAAATATAATAGAATTGTATTTTAAATCCAAAAGTGATAAGGGAGGGTTGTGACAGTGGTGCATCCTACAATGTTGAAATTTTGTTAGATATACATACACATATATTTATAACTTGAAACCCAACCCTTTAAATATAATGCTTAAATATTTAAGAAACAATTAATTTAAAGTCATAATGTATACATGTGTCTCTTGATGAACATGGTCGGTGGCAATGTGCAAATCCTCAAACATCGTCCCCTGTGCCTACAATATAAATTACACATGAACTCACATGTACATTATTTAAATATTCATTATTAAGAGTTATATATATATATATATATATATATATATATATATATATATATATATATATATATATATAATGTATTCAGATCAAATCAAATCTGCTTGAACATATACATGTATGTGGTTGTAGATAAACATACCTCAAGGTCTCTAACACCTCCACCGTGTGCAAGTTGGACTCTATAACGTTTGTGGGATGAATGGCTCATCCTGCATAATTCTCACTCATCCTAGATAATGCAAACATTTTGTTCGATATATAATTTAAATAACTTGAAATTATTTAATAAACACCTAGATATCCCTTTAAATAAAACTTAAAAAATAAAATAAAACTTTATATACCTATGTCTCCTGATGAACACTTGGGTTAGTGGAAGGATCCAAATCTCCATACACCCACCCTAACGTGATACCCTATATAGTTCAAAAAATGCAATCCAATATATAATTAATTTAATCTATGCAGTTCATGTGTACAATCAAGTAGCTATATAAAATTGCCTACTTAAAATTAGTAAATTATATTATAATTCATACCTCTCCTGCAACATGTAAGGTTAGTCCGATCCTGCTAATGTCAGAATCATGCAAGGACCCATTGCAACATGATCCCCCTCACTATCTAGCTCCATAAATATGGTAGTGAACATCCCTAGAAATCTAGTACCAAGTATTGTGGCCTGATCAACTGATGTATAAACAGGAGGAGGAGGTGTATCCTGACCAACTACTGTATGCTGGGGCGGGGCAGTAGGATGTGCAACAATAGTAGGCTGAGAATGTGTATGCTCACAACCATAGATAGAAGTAGTCGGTCTACCAAGTACATGCCTAACATATGATGGGGCCTCCTCTAGTGGGATCCCATGCTCCATAGAAATGACCTGATATGAATCCAAGAGATCCCTGTATAAGCATGCTCTCATCTACCGTAAAGGATCTATGTCATGCATGCGTGCACCATCCATAAAAGATGGTATGTCTAATTGAACATATGGATCATCAATCACTGATACATCATGAGCTCCATGAATCCTAGTATGAGAGCACAACAAATATCTACCCACCCAATTTATGTCATCTCATCCACCTGTGTGGCTATAGTAGCAATACTGGAAAAGATGGACTGTTGAGTGTCATCTGGTACACTATTTGCAACATGTGCTAGATCTGCACTCTTGGGAAGAACCACAAGGTTTGGACCAATCAATGCTCTCTTATTAATGAGCGGGAGTGCACCTGGTCGTCTAAATTTATATGAAAATTTGCCCTTCCCTTTCCCAACATGTTTCAGAAAATTGGTGTAGTCAACATCATCCAACAAATGAAACTCTGCAAACAATTGTTTGCAAAAATAAAGGGGCAACTCATCCTTTTGGGGCCACTTATGATGAGTGGCCAACCATCTAGGATAGATAAAAGGTGCTACTAGTGCATCTGTGCACTTGGTAGGCATATAACCCTCACCCTACCAAAGGCCTGATAATAAGGAAACATGGTTTTCACATCAGCTGTGGAAACCCTATCATTCATTGTGTCCCATTTCACCATACCATGTACACTATGTGAAAGGGATCTATAGAACTCCTTTGCATTGACCTCGTCATATGGATTATAATTGTCAATGAGGTCAATCATATGAAGTAGCTCCTGTTTAATTATCTCACCACTTTTCTTATTTCTTTGATCACGCATGTTTCCCAATGTGATATTTAAATGATTTAGGACATGCTAGAGTACCTCTATTGTCTGATTATAGAGTTGATGTCTCTCCTGTGGAGTTGTGGAAGACCTATGTGACATCTCCTCACTCCCAGGAGGATGAACACCAAGCTCAAAACTACTAGTGTTATGGGATCCAGGCTCATCAAACATGATGATAGTGGGTAATGTATATATATATATATTTCTCCACATGTGCATGTATGTAGTACACTTTACAATAAATATAAAAGTATACATGCATTTTCATCATTTTAAACATATTTAAACATGTAAATTAAAAAAATTAGATATACAAAAAAGAAATTTAAATGTCATAAATGCATACACTAAAATTATCTATATAAAGAATGGGGTACAATTTGATCTCATCTTTTATGATGTGAGGCATTTGAAGGCAGTAGGAGCGACAACGACAGCAGGAGCAGGGATGCCGATATGCGAAGTTTGGGCGTTCAGGCTGTGAAGATTCCTAATAAAAAAAAGTCCCCCAAAGATCAGTTCATGGAGCGATGAAGCAAATATTGCCTTTAACCCTCTCAGAAACCAGCTAATTTTGGGAGAAAAGACATTTTACATGGAGACAGATATTCTAGATGGCAGATGAATTATGGAAATCCGTATTTGAGTGGCAACTAGTTCCCTATTGACCTGCTTAAATAGAAGGAAAATGGTTTCATCTAGAATAACAAAGGTTGGTTTCGCAAGGCCAAGTATCATGCTTCCGAGTTCCCCTGAAACTGGCAACCTTTTCCTGAATCTAGCATCCCTGGTGCAGCAATCGAGCAAGGCAATCCACATTCTGAACCCAATCTGGTCCTCCGATATCTCATGGTAATTTCCAATTGTGGAATGGGCACTTCAGGCAAGACAACTCTAGAGTGGACCATGCCAAGTCTTGGAGATCCAACTTTCATCCTAAAAATTGGAACCCTTGTTCTGATCGAGTGGGAAACACTGATTTCCAAGGACGCACCATTCCCCCTCATCATCCCCGTCATCATAAACCGGTAAGAAAAACTTCAAGACCTACTATCTTTTTAGATGAAAACAAAATTAATTCTTCTCGATTGAATATGCTTGAGTTTTGCTTTTTCATCAAGTGGGGTGGTGGAAAACGGGTTAAGGGTAACTTTGAATCCTTGTGTAGAGCACAATGGGGAAAGGATATTAACATCAATATTCTCCAAAATGACTTCTATATGATTTAATTTATGAGTAATGAGGAGAAATGGAAAGCTAAAAACAAAGGTCCATATATCTTAGATGGAATTGAAGTTCACATCATTGAATGGCGACCCAATTTCAATCCCCAGACTCATGTATTACTAGACAGTAAGGTATGGTTAAGATTCTACAACTATCCCTCATATTACTGGCATATTGATGTCATTAAGGATATATGCAAAGATCTTGGCACATTTGTATTGGTTGATGACATTTTGGAGGACAAAATATGGGGAAGCTTCCTCAGAATATGCATTTGCACAGATCAAATCACCAAGATCCCCGATGAAGTTAAAATTATTGGTGCTGGGAAGTTCTGGATCCAAAAGATTGATAGAGAAGATCCATTGCATATTTTCCCTAGATGCTTCTCTTTGGATCACACTGGCTTAGGTTGTGATGTTTCGGCTATGATACATAGAAGTCATTCCTCTATGTAATTTCCTATTGAAGAAAATCTGCAACCGGAACCTCTCCATTGACATTGGGGAGGATTTTTGGAACGAAATTCATGAAAATGAGAATATTCCATTGACTAAGGCAACTCCTTTGAACATAGATCCTCCCTCCTCTGATCAAAGTGAAAGCCAACAAGATCTTCTCATGCTTCTAGAAAAGACTAAAACCATACAGGCAGATATTGAAACTAAACTAGTGAAGTCGCTACCACCCTCTCCTCTTGTGACTGGGAGTCAACTGGTTATTGAAGATTGCAAATTTCACACTCAATAAAAGGATGCTATTAGAAATCTAGGGGAGATGGGAGATAAGATTTTCTCTTCACTGGGTATTGAATTGGAAGATGGTGAAATTGAGTCTTCCTCCTCGGAATGGGAAGAAGACTTTGAACCTGACTCTGATCTTATATTGGAGGAATCCACAAAAGTTTTTGGGAAGTCAAATTCAACCATTGATAAACCAAACTTCAAGCCAAAAGGAATGCAGGGGCGCAAGTAAAAAATAATAATGCTAGCAATTGCTGGTGCAGCTAGTGGTCAGACCAAACTTAATTTAGGGAAGGGAAATGCCCTTCCCTAGGAGAAATGAAGCTCTTATCTTGGAATGTCAGGGGCATCAATGCCCTTGACAAATGGTGCTTTATTAAGCACTAGATTGATGACACCAAAGGAGATATTTGGCTTCTACAAGAGACTAAATGGAGTAAGGTTGAGATTGATGCAAAAATGAGAGTTTGGAAATAGTGGAATGGTTTGTTTAGGCAATCGGTTGGAGCCTCTGGTGGCTTGGGAATCGTTTGGAATCCCATGAATGTTAGGATCTCTCTTGTTGGGGAAGATAAGTATTGGCAATATTGTTTGGTAACTATCCTTGGACAAAATGAGAATTTGAATCTTTTTAATGTTTACGGACCATCTTCTGTTGGCGATAAGCGTGCTCTCTGGGATCTTTTATCCATCAGACTTTGCAGTATTACTGAAGGCAGTTGCATGGTTGCTAGGGACTTCAATGTGATGCTTTCTGGCAATGAAAAAAGTAGGGGAATTCAAAGGATTGGTACATCCTAGAAGGATTTTTTGGAATTTGTTGAGAAGAATCACCTAATAGACATTGTTCCTAAAAATGGAATTTTTACATGGACGAACAAGAGATTGGGTTTTACTAATATTTTTGACTGGCTAGACTGGTTTCTTGTTACTGGTGATTGGCTAGGACAAAATATTGTATTAGAGTCATTGATTCTCCCTCTTATTGGATCAGATCACTACACGATCTATCTGGAGGTCGCCAAGGGACAATCGGAGGGAGGTACCCCTTTTTGGTTTGAGAAAATGTGGTTCAGAGTGCTTGAGCTAAATGATCTCATATCTGTTTGGTGGAATGAATTGGTTCTAGGGAATAATTTGAGATTATTCACACTCAATAAGAAGCTCAAGTATATTAAGGTTAAGATCAAAGAATGGAATATGAGCCATTTCAAGAATATTCATATGGAGAAATTAAGAATTAAGAATTAAGGTTGAGTTGGAAGAAATCGCCAATTTTGTTATTACTTCAAGAATGAATGAGGATTTATTTAACAAAGAAAAATCCCTCAAATCTGATCTAAATGAAATCCTTCGGTGTGAGGAAATCCATTGGCGACAAAAATCAAGGGAATTATGGCTTAAGGAAGGTGAAAAAAATACCAAATTCTTCCATAGATCGGCCATCGCCATTCACAATAGAAACAAAATATCAAAGATTAAGAGACCGGATGGATACATAGTTAGGAACTATGAGGACATTGCGTAGGAAGTTGTAAGATTCTTTGAATCTTTAATGAATGGTGGTCACCAAAATGATCATGAAGCAAGAGTCAAACTTCTTAACTCAATCCCATCCATAATATCTGATAGTGAAAATGCAGCTCTCTTTAATCCTATTTCAATTGATGAAGTAAGGAAAATTACCTTCCAGCTGAATCCTGATAAGACTCATGGCCCTGATGGCTTCCCTGCAACTTTCTTCAAACAGTTTTGGGATATCATCGCTCAAGATCTACACCTACCAGTAGAAGAATCAAGAAAGAAAATGACTATGTTAGATGCTATTAATCACACCTTTTTGGCTTTAATCCTGAAAAAGCAAAACCCTCAACAGATGAGTGATTTTAGGCCCATTTCTTTATGCAACATGGTCTATAAGATTGTAACAAAGATCATAGCCAACAAATTGAAGCCCCTCCTTAAACACATCATATCGAATGAACAAAGTGGATTTTCCCCTAGAAGATCCATTGTGGAAGGCATTATCATTGCCCATGAAACGCTTCATACGGCTAGGAAAACCAAGGATTCCTACATGATTTTCAAACTGGATATTCTGAAAGCTTATGATATGGTGGACAGGGGTTTCTTAATTGATGTATTAAAAAATTTGGTTTTTGCAAGGAATGGATCACATGGGTCACGAGTTGTTTATCATCCCCCAAATTCTTCGTTTTGGTTAATGGCTCATCTCATGGCTTCTTTTCCACGTCAAGAGGAATACAACAAGGTGACTCAATGTCATCATTTTTGTTTATCATAATGGTTGAAGCCTTAGGTCGATCAATAAGAGCTCTTCAACAAGATGATCGATGGATTGGAGTCAATGTGGCAATAGGGGTTGAAAAAATGACTCACTTGCAGTTTGCCGATGATACCATTCTTTTTGGCTTGGCTTGTAGGAGAGAGGCAAGGACAATTAAATCGTACCTCGATGATTACTCTTTGGCTTCCGGGCAAAAAATCAATTGGAATAAATCTGAAGTGTTTTTTGTCAACACTTCGATTAACTTGCAAGGTGTCTTATCAAGGATTCTTAATCTCAGAGTTACAAGCTTCCTAGGGAAATTTCTTGGAACCACCCTCTTCATTGGCAGTAATAGAACTTGCTATTAGAAGCATCTTATTGATAAGTGAAAATCCAAGCTTGCAAATTGGAAAGGCAAGTGGTTATCGTCTGCTAGGAAGCTCACTATGATAAAATTGGTCATCTCTGTGCTACCCATTTTTTCCATGGCATGTCTAAGATTACCGATGGAAATTGAAGACAAATTGATCTCTATAATGAGGAATTTCCTTGGAATGGCTCGGATGACAAAGGGAAATTTCCTCTAGTATCTTGGAAAAAGATTTGCCAACCAAAAAAGGCAGGGGGTGTTGGCATTCGACAAATTTCAATTATTTAGCTATGGGTGCTAAATTGGTTTGGGAAATTTGCAGTGGTGGTAAACAAAAATGGGCAAGGATTCTAAAACATAAATATTTTGACTCCCTGGAGCCAAAAAGGATTTTTACTATAAACAACCCCCCTAGAGGTTTGGCCATCTGGAATTTTATTGTGGAAAGCAAGGAAATCATAAGTGATCAGGTTACTTGGGATGTCAGGAATGGAAGGGATGCCTTCTTTTGGTTTAATTCTTGGGTTGGTGAAGTTGCCTTATGTCTCAACCCTTCTCTACAACCTATTATGGTAGAAAATTGTTGCCTCTGGGGTCACAATATTTGTGATTATGGCTACCCTATCCAAGAAAATGACATTGCTAAGTGGAAATGGAACTCCTTGGATCCCTTGAACTTGGATCATCACTAGAAAGACTTGTTTGCCGCCGTTCTCAGCAAAAGGGTTATTTTTCCTTCTCCTGAAAAGCACATTATTAGGTGGTGCAATTCATCTGATGGTAAATACAAGGTATATTTTGGTTACAAATTGAAATAAGTGGCTATAGACAAAAAAATTGGCCTGTTAATCTTTTTTGGCATCGACATCTCCTACCCAAAGCAAGTTCGTTTGTCTGGCTGGCTTGTCAAAGAAAGATTCTAACTAAAGAAAGACTCTATTCAGTGGGCATCAATGGACCTAGTAGATGCATTTTATGTCAAGAGCAAGAAGAGACTACGGATCACCTACTTCTCCACTTCAAGTTCTCCAGTCACTGTTGGCGGCATTTCATGGGAAAATTGAGAATCTTTGGCCCCTTTCCATCAGGGTTGGAAGAGTGGTTTTTGCAATGGCCTAAACTGATAGGAAAGGCTATATATGTTGATTTACTTTATATTTTACCATCTCTTCTGATTTGGGAAATTTGGAAAGAAAGGAATTGCAGAATTTTCCAGGGTAAAGAGATGAGCTTAATGACTCTATGTGGGAAAATTGAGAACCATCTGACTGAGCTCCTGAATGAGACTACTCAATCCAAATCATTAAAAAAAAAAATATATACGGACTGGGATTGGAAGATTAAGCCGACACTTCCAAATCTTCTCATTCCATCACTTTTTGGTAAGGGATCCTTGGTGGATCAGGTCAATCCAAGATTGGGTGTTAAATGGGAAGCACCAGAGCCTGGGTAGTTTAAGGTAAACATTGATGGTGCTTCTACTATAAACCCAGGTCAAACTAGTATTGGGTGTATACTGAGAAACTCTGATGGTATTTGTATAAAAGAAATCTCTAAAAAGATTGGAGTTGCCACTAACAACAAAGTTGAATTCAGAGTGGCTCTAAGAGGACTGCAACTAGGGATGGAGCTTGGGGTGCAGAGAATTCATTTGGAGGGAGACTCACTAAATGTGGTTAATGAGGTCCATTGTAACAATACCCCTAGCTAGCACCTTAACCAGTAGCATCAACTGATTCTGGTGCTGCTAGCCACCTTCGATGAATTTTGGATTAGCCACATCTATAGGGAAGGCAATGGAGAGGCTGACAGACTCTCTAAAATGGTGATTGTCGATGGTGACCCCCCCTTGGCACTCTGATTGGGTCTTTCTGACTAGTTTGTTATCCCATATGAGCTTCCACTAGTTGATATGGTCCGATTATCTTGCCAGTAATGGTGCTTTCCGGTTGAGTCTACTGGTTGTGGTCTCAAATAATTGTCTTCTCCTTCTAGCTGATATGTTTCTCTGATTAACCTACTGGTGATGGTGCTAACTGGTAGTATTGCCTCCACCAGTTGATATGGAATCCTGACTATCTCACTGGTGGTGGTTCTCACTGGTTGCGTTCTCCATTTGTCCTTCCGATTGAGAAGTTTCTTCGATTGAATTTCTGGTTGTGGCACAAACCGGTTACATTGCCTCGCCACTTGCCTCTATATTTTTCACTTAACCTAATGGTCGTGGCTTCTAGTGGATTGATCAATCGATTGATTTGTTCACTAGTTAATATTTCTTCTTGCCACCGAGATGTGGCTCTCTGTCGTCATTATTGGTCTGTACTGGTTTGCGCCCCATGGCAATTGGACATGTGTGTACTTTTAATTGATATCTAGTTATGACTAGATCCTATCAGGATATGCATATAATTATTTAATGGATAAAGATGGTCGACACTAAGTTGACAAACTTTGGATCAAAAGTTGATTGGACACTATCATTTCACGTGTGTGTGTATTCAATAGGCATGAGCTACTTGCTTGGCACCTGTATCCCCTGGTTTGATGACTTTCTACTTAACATTGGAATGCCCTCATTTTCCCATCAAACATTTGCATTCTTCACTCGGTGACTTTCCATGGAATCCCCAATTCTCCTTGAAGCTACTTGTCGACAGATGGCCTTCCTAGGCAAAATCATTGACAAACGTTTGGAGGAGGTCCTCTACTCTCAACACCCTCTTATTCTTCATAGTCTTAAAAGGATACTGGGGAAGGAATTCCTTATGGCTTATCATAGGTACAGAGCCAATGCCGATATCCCGACCTTTTTCCTTGCAATGGTGATATACATGGGGAATAGCAAGCAAAGAGCGAAGCTTAAAACTCAAATGGTGTTTAAACACTACCTACTGGGGGAAATTGATGCCGCGTTGGACAATATTGATGGCAACCTGAGAATACCGCTTCCCCAAAATTACTATATGTCCTTGGGAAATAGGGCGGAGGTGAGAAAGTTTGTGATTGTGAACTATCTAGACTTTGATGCTCTTCAAGAAACTTGGCTTGCCATTACTAGGAATATTGAATTTCTGCTTAAGGCAGCAGGCATTCAAAATGGCTTCACATCGGAATGGAGGGAAAACTATCTTCAAGATGAAGGGTTAGTGGGTGCAGAAGGTTTTAGTATTCTAGAGAATGGAGATTTGGTTGATGGCAATGACTGGGGGTTTGGGCTTGGTGAGGAGTGGTTCCCTAATGACTACCGACTACCTAGGGAGAAGGCTGAATCGACGACTCACTCAACTTGTGGCACTGAATGCCCTATAATCCTAGATGTGGCTCGTGCTCCTGTGGATGATGACTTAGAAGACTCCCATTTAATCTGGTTGTCACCTTTCTTCGATTTCTCTATGTTCTAGTTATTTTTTTTTTGTTTAAAGGCCTTTGGCCAGTTTTGATATCTTCTCCAGTGGTTGTCGACTGGTGTTTTGTACTTGTCTAGCCTCCATTTCTAGTTTCTTTTCATATAAGGAATAGATCTAGGGTAGGGGGTTTTATTCCTGGTTGTATCCCCCTATCGCTCTCATTGAACCAGGCCTTGTATTCTCCTATTTTGATTAATACAAGGGTGTTGCCCCTCTCTAGCTATTTACTTATTAAAAAATAAATAAATAAAAATTATCTATATAAAGACAAATCTAAGACAAATTTCTAGATCTGTGCATAAAAGAAATTTAAACAACAACAACAAATTTAATTTTAAATTTCAATATATGTCTAATTTACAATTACATATATTTGTATACATAATAATTAATTTGAAAATTAGTTAAATTAAGTCAAATTAATTCAAATTAGTCAAATTAAGTCAAACGAGTCAAATTAAGTCAAATTAATCAAACTAAGTCAAATTAGGTCCTAAGGGGTGCACATGTGTCATAAGGGGTCTTATGTGGTCCTAAGGGGTCACCCCTTCGAAACACATATGACCCCTTGCGACACCATTTGGTCTTATGTGGTACACTTAGGTCATAAGGGGTGCACATGTGTCGTAAGGGGCCTTATATGGAACTAAGGGGTCACCCATGTGTTAGAACACATGCGTGACCCCTACATGGGTGACCCCTTATGACCACATAAGACCCCTTGTGACACCATTTGGTCTTATGTGGTTCAATTAGGCCCTAAGGGGTGCACACATGTCGTAAGGGATCCTATGTGGTCCTAAGGGGTCACCCATGTGTTAGAACACATGTGTGACCCTTTAGGACCACATAAGACCCCTTTCGACACCATTTGGTCTTATGTGGTCCTATTAGGTCCTAAGGGGCACATGTGTCGTAAGGGGCCTTACGTGGTCCTAAAGGGTCACCCATGTGCTAGAACACATGCATGACCCCTTAAGACCACATAAGACCTCTTGCGACATCATTTGGTCTTATGTGGTCCAATTAGGTCCTAAGGGGTGCACATGTGTCGTAAGGGGCCTTATGTGGTCCTAAGGAGTCACCCATGTGTTAGAACACATGTGTGACCCCTTAGGACAACATAAGATCCCTTACGACACCATTTTGGTCTTATGTGGTCCAATTAGGTCCTAAGGGGTGCACATGTGTCGTAAGGGACCTTATGTCATCCTAAGCGGTCACCCATGTGTTAGAACACATGTGTGACCCCTTAGAACCACATAAGACCCTTTGCGACACCATTTGGTCTTATATGGTCCAACTAGGTCCTAAGGGGTGCACATGTGTCGTAAGGGGTCTTATGTGGTCCTAAGGGGTCACCCATGTGTTATAACACATGTGTGACCCCTTAGGACCACATAAGAGCCCTTGCGACACCATATGGTCTTATGTGGTCCAAATAGGTCCTAAGGGGTGAACATGTGTCGTAAGGGGCCTTATGTGCTCCTAAGTGGTCACCCTTGTGTTAGATGGTCTTATGTGGTCCAATTAGGTCCTAAGGGGTACAGATGTGTCCTAAAGGGCCTTATCTGGTCCTAAGGGGTAACCCATCTGTTAGAATAGATGCGTGACCCTTTAGGACTTCATAAGACCCCTTGCGACACCATTTGGTCTTATGTGGTCCAATTAGGTCGTAAGGGGTGCAAATGTGTTGTAAGGGCCCTTATGTGGTCCTAACGGGTCACCCATGTGTTAGAACACATGCGTGACCCCTGAGGACCACATAAGACCCCTTGCGACACCATTTGGTCTTATGTGGTCCAATTAAGTCCTAAGGGCTTCACATGTGTCGTAAGGGGCCTTATGTGGTCCTAAAGGGTCACCCATGTGTTAGAACACATGTGTGACCTCTTAGGATCACATAAGACCCCTTGTGACACGATTTGGTCTTATGTGGTCGAATTAGGTCCTAAAGGGTGCACATGTGTCGTAAGGGATCTTATATGGTCCTAAGGGGTCACCCATGATGTGTTAGAACACATGTGTGACCCCTTGCAATAGAATTTGGTCTTATGTGGTCTAATTAGTGTTAGGGTTTCAAGCAGATCCGAAGCAAATATGAACTAACAATTATATGTAGATTTAAATACAAAAGATAAAGGAATAAAAATGACACGGATAACATAGAGATTTAACGTGGTTCACCCAGAATGAGTTATGTCCATCATACACAACCATCCAATCTTTCTTATTATCTAGAAAAAATAGTACATCAACCTTACAATGCCTTAAGCATCCCAACCGCTTATAACATGCATTTTTTGGGCAAAAACAAAGTCGACCTTTTTAGGGTTTTATTACAATGTTGGTTTTCATAAAAAAAAAACCCCAGCAAGGATACGTGCTGAGTGTACAGTACTTTGCTAATCAGTCACCACATTTCAACAATCTCCCACTTGGAGACTGATTAGGCTCCACACCGAACAATCTCCCACTCGGAGACTGATACTACACGACACCACTGTACATGCAACATCCGCTGGATAAAACACTAGGACTCAAATGGTATAAATTCCACAATTATCAATCAAGAAGACCAACAGAAACTTATGAAGAAATCAGCTTCTCCTGTGGAATTGCCTTCATGAACATATCGGTAGGATTCTCACTTGTGTGAATCTTCTCAAAGCGTAATTGACCCTCCTCCAAAAGAGTCCGGATGAAGTGGTACCTGAGCTGAATGTGCTTTGTCCTTGAATGAAAAGCAGAGTTCTTCGCAAGATGAATGGCACTCTGGCTATCAGTATACAATGGGCGATCCTCCTATGTTTGACCCAATTCCTCTAGAAAACATTGTAACCAAATCATCTCCTTGCTGGCTTCTGTAGCAGCAACATACTCAGCTTCAGTGGTTGAAAGTGCAACAACCTTTTGTAGCCTAGAAATCCAACTGACTGTAGTTCCCCCTATAGTAAAAACATACCCTGTAGTGCTCCTCCAGGAATCAATATCACCTGCCAGATCAGAGTCAACAAATCCACTCAAAGCAACATTAGATCCTTTGAAACATAATGCCTTTGTAGTGGTTCCTTTCAAATATTAAAGGATCCATTTCATAGCATTCCAATGTTCCATACCCGGATTACTCATAAACTTGCTCACAACTCCCACTGCATGTGCAATATCTGGCCTTGTGCATACCATTGCATACATCAGACTGCCGACAGCTGATGAGTATGGGATGTTAGACATTTTCTTTACGTCTTCCTATGCCTTTGGGGACATCTCCTTAGTCAATTCGAAATGACTAGACAAAGGTGTACTAACTGCTTTTGCATCCTGCATGTTAAATATTTTGAACACCTTCTTTATATACTCACTTTGGGATAGATTCAAGGTTCTATTTTTTCTGTCCCATGTAATCCTCATACCCAGAATTTGCTTAGCTGCACCCAAATCCTTCATAGCAAATGACCTGGCTAATTTCTATTTAAGATCATTTATGTGTTCCATGTTAGACCCAGCAACAAGCATGTCATCAACATAAAGCAATAGGATAATATAACTGCCATTATCCAATCTCTTAAAATATACACAATGATCAGAATGACATCTATGATAACCATGTTCAGCCATGAAACTATCAAATTTTAAATACCATTGTCAGGGTGCTTGCTTTAGGCCATACAAACTTTTCTTCAACCTGCACACCAAGTTCTCCTTACCTTTGACCTCATATCCCTATGGTTGCAACATGTCAATTTCCTCCTCCAAATCTCCATGGAGAAAAGCTATTTTCACATCTAATTGTTCAAGATGTAAATCATCTGCAGCCACAAGACTTAAGTACAATTCTAATTGAAGTCATTTTTACAACTGGAGAAAATATTTCATCACAATCTATACCCTTTTTCTGTGCAAAACCTTTTACCACAAGTCTGGCCTTATATCTTTTCTGAGCTCCTTCCTTCTCTTTCAGCTGATAAACCCATTTGTTAGGCAAAGCTCTTTTTTCTGCAAGTAAAGGGACTAAGTCCCAATTCTTATTTTTCATCAAGGAGTCCATCTCCTCTTTCATGCCTAGCTCCCACTGTTGTTTGGCATCCACCTGCATTGCTTCTTCATATTCTTCTGGTTCACCAAAATCAGTTAATAATATAGAATACAAAGAAGGAGAAAATATTTCAGGGGGTCTACTTGACCTCTTAGAACGTCTAACACTTGCAGAAGTTTGTGGGACATTCTGTTGTTGCTAAGCATCAGGTACCTATGGCATTTCATTTTCAGGAATCTCATCCAACGCCACATATTCTTGCTTGTCTTGTTCATGCTTCTTTTCCTGCATCTGTTCTTTATACATGACCTTCTCATTGAATATAACATCTCTACTTCTAGTTATTTTCTTATTTTCAAAATCCCATAATCGATAGCCATATTCATCTATCACATATCCAATGAAGGTACATTTCTGAGATTTAGCATCAAGCTTGGTTCTGTTTTCTTTATCAACATGGACAAAAGCTTCACAACCAAAGGTTTTCAGAAAAGAATAATTTACCTTTTTACCAGTCCATGCCTCCTCTGGAATACCACCATCCAAAGGGGTTGAAGGTCCTCTATTTATCAAATAGACAACAATATGTACAACATCTGCCCAAAAATGTAAGGGCAATCCAACATGCAATCTCATGCTCCTCGCATGTTCCATGATAGTCCTGTTCATTCTCTCTGACACACCATTTTCCTGTGGAGTTCCTGGAACTATCTTCTGCTTTCTAATCCCATTTAAGGAGCAGTAATCTTCAAATGCTTTGCTGCAATACTCACCTCCATTATCCGATCCGAGACACTTCAACTTTTTTCCTGTCTCATTCTCAACCAAAGCTTTCCATTTCTTAAAAGTTTCAAAAACATCTGATTTTTGTTTTAAGAAATATACCCATGTTTTTCTGGTTGAGTCATCAATAAAAATAACATAATAACAAGAGCCACCAAGAGATGATACTTGAGCTGGTCCCCATACATCTGAATGCACAAGCTCTAACTTCTCACTCTTCTTCTCTTTCCCAACCTTGAGAAATCTGTCTCTTTTCTATTTTCCATAAACACAGTTTTCACATAACTCTAAATCAATTTTCTTTAGTCCTGGCAATAGATTTTTGGAGTGAAGGATTTTCATCCCTTTCTCACTCATGTGCCCAAGCCTATGGTGCCACATTATCGAATCTGTTCTTGCAACATCTATTGTTGTTGTCCCTACAGTAACTTTATCTATAGCAGCTAAGGTAGAGTAAGTGTTACTAGTACACAGATATAATGTGCCTACCTTCGCACCTTTAGCTACTACTAATGATCCTTTAGCTACTACTAATGATCCTTTACTAACCTTCTAGATACTGTCTGAGAAGGTAACTATGCAACCTTCACTACCTAGTTGCCCTGCAGAAATTAAATTTCTTCTTAAGTTAGGAACATGTCTTACCTCTTGCAGAAACCAATCATTTCCATTCTGCAACTTGATCTTTATCTTTCCTTTTCCAACAATTTGATAGGGCTCATCATCACCCAAATATACCTATCCAAAATCACCTTGAACATAATCTAGAAAATATTTTCTATGGGGTGTAGCATGAAATGAAGCCCCAAAATCTATTACCCAAGAATCATTAACATTATCCAAACATAAGATTAAAACATCTTGTAAAGTATTACTTGCAATATTAGCTTCCTTACTGTCATTTTCATTTTTGTCTCCTTCTTTGTTTTTCTAAGACCAACAGTCTTTCTTTAGATGATCAGGCTTTCCGTAGTACCAACAATCTTTCTTTCCTCTAGATTGAGAATGTCCTTTCTTTGACTTCCCTCATGACTTCTCATTCCAAGGGCCTTTTCCTCTTTCCTTTGATCTTCCTATGTTCTCCACATTCAAAACACTACTTGATGGTGTTGGAGTCTCACCTGTGCTTTTCCTTCGCATTTCCTCGCTTAGGATAACACCAACAATATCATCATATACCAAAGTATTTTTACCAGAGACAGAGTTACTTACAACCATAACCAAGCTATTCCATCTTTCTGGCAAAGAAGACAAAATCAAGAGAGTCCTAACCTCTTCTGCAAAGGTAATTTTTACCGAAGACAATTGCCTAGTAATTGTATTAAATTCATTTAAGTTCTCCGCTACAGATCCTCCCTCACTCATTTTCAAATTAAACAAATGCTTCATAAGAAATACCTTATTTGAAGCCGAGGGTTTCTCATACAACTTAGCCAATGTTGCCATCAAATCTACAACCATTTTTGCTTCTGTTATATTGAATGCTACAGACGGCGCAAGGCACAATCGAATGGATCCCAGTGCCTTTCTATCTAAAATGTCCCACTCTTCATCTGACACTGTGGTCGCTTTCTTTGCCTTTCCTTCCAATGGCCGCCACAAATCCTTTTGATACAGGTAATCCTCCATCTGCATTTTCCATAACTGATAATTCTGGCCGTTAAACTTTTTGACCTTGAATTTGGAATCCTCCATTGCTCCCACTCAAATTTGAGAGTCCTACCAATTTACAGAATACCTCGCTCTGATACCAATTGTTAGGGTTTCAAGTAGATCCGAAGCAAATATGAACTAAAATTATATGTAGATTTAAATACAAAAGATAAAGGAATAAAATAGGACATAGATAACATAGAGATTTAACGTGGTTCACCCAGAATGGGTTAAATCCACCATACACAGTCGTCCAATCTTTCTTATTATCCAACAAAAATAGTACATCAACCTTACAATGCCTTAAGCATCCCAACCGACACATGTTCACCCCTTGATACACCCCGACAAGGATATGTGTTGAGTGTACAATACTTTGCTAATCAGTCGCCACATTTCAACAATCTTCCACTTGGAGACTGATCAGGCTCCACACCGAACAATTAGGTCCTAAGGGGTGCACATGTGTTGTAAGGGGTCTTATGTAGTCCTAAGGGGTCACCCATGTGTTAGAACACATGTGTGACCCCTTAGGACCACATAAGACTCCTTGCGACACTATTTGGTCTTATGTGGTCTAATTAGATCCTAAGGGGTGCACATGTGTTGTAAGGGGCCTTATGTGCTCCTAAGGGGTCACCCATGCGTTAGAACACATGTGTGACCCCTTAGGACCACATAAGACCCCTTTGTGACACCATTTTGTCTTATGTGGTCCAATTAGGTCCTAAGGGGTGCACATGTGTCGTAAGGGGCCTTATATGGTCCTAGGGGGTCACCCATGTGTTAGAATACATGTGTGACCCCTTAGAACCACATAAGACCCCTTGCAACACCATTTGATCTTTTGTGGTCCAATTAGATCCTAAGGGGTGCACATGTGTCGTAAGGGGCCTTATGTGGTCCTAAGGGGTCACCCATGTGTTAGAACACATGCATGACTCATTTTATGCCACCATTTGGTCTTCTATGGTCCAATTAGGTCTTAAGGGGTGGATGTGTGTCGTAAGGGACCTTATGTTGTCCTAAGGGGTCACCCATGTGCTAGAACACATGCGTGACCCCTTAAGACCACATAAGATCCCTTATGAAACTATTTGGTCTTATGTGGTCCAATTAGGTCCTAAGGGGTGCACATGTGTCGTAAGGGACCTTATGTGTTCCTAAAAGGTCACCCATGTGTTAGAACACATGTGTGACCCCTTAGGACCACATAAGACCCCTTCTGACACCATTTGGTCTTATGTGGTCCAATTAGGTCCTAAGGGGTGCACATGTGTCCTAAGGGGTCACCCATGTGTTAGAACACGTGTGATCCCTTAGGACCACATAAGACCCCTTGCAACACCATTTGGTCTTATGTGGTCCGATTAGGTCCTAAGGGGTGGACACGTGTTGTATGGGCCCTTATGTGGTCCTAAAGGGTCACCCATGTGTTAAAACACTTGTGTGACCCCTTAGGAACACATAAGACCCCTTGTGACACCATTTGGTCTTATGTGGTCCAATTAGGTCCTAAGGGGTGCACATGTGTCGTAAGGGGACTTATGTCATCCTAAGGGGTCACCCATGTTTTAGAACACATGAGTGACCCCTTATGACCACATAAGACCCCTTGCGACACCATTTTGTCTTATGTGGTCCTATTAGGTCCTAAGGGGCACACATGTGTCATATGGGGTCTTATGTGGTCCTAAGGGGTCACCCATGTGTTAGAACAGATGCATGACCTCTTAGGACCACATAAGACCCCTTTCGACACCATTTGGTCTTATGTTGTCCAATTAGGTCCTAAGGGGGGCATATGTGTTGTAAGGGGCCTTATGTGGTCCTAAGGGATCACCCATGTGTTAGAACACATGCATGACCCCTTAGAACCACATAAGACCCCTTGCGACACCATTTTGTCTTGTGTGGTCCAATTAGGTCCTAAGGGGTGGACATGTGTCGTAAGGGGCCTTATGTGGTCCTAAGGGGTCACCCATGTGTTATAACACATGCGTGACCCCATAGGACCACATAAGACCCCTTGATACACCATTTGGTCTTATAAATGATCCAATTAAGTCTTAAGGGGTCACCCATGTGTTAGAACACATGCGTGATCCCTTAGAACCACATAAGATCCCTTGCGACACCATTTGGTCTTATGTGGTCCAATTAGGTCCTAAGGGGTGCACATGTCGTAAGGGGTCTTATGTGGTCCTAAGGGGTCCCCCATGTGTTCTAACACATGGGTGACCCCTTAGGACCACATAAGACCCCTTCCAACACCATTTGGTCTTATGTGGTCCAATTAGGTCCCAAGGGGTGCACATGTGTCATAAGGGGCCTTATGTGGTCGTAAGGGGTCGCATAGAATCTAACACATGGGTGACCCCTTAGGACCACATAAGATCTCTTCTGACACCATTTTGCCTTATGTGGTCCAATTAGGTCCTAAGGGGTGCACATGTGTCGTAAGGGGCCTTATGTGGTCCTAAGGGGTCACATAAAATAATTATATACACTTAAGGATGTATACATACACATACATACATACACCTTAGGACGTGCTATCAGGGGTCGTGTGTGGTCCTGAGGGGTCACACATGTGTGAGCCCTCGGGACCACACACAACCCCTGATAGCATGTCTAGTGGTGTATGTATGTCCTAAGGTGTATATACTTATTTTATGTGTATGTATGTATGTATGTATGTATGTATGTATGTATGTATGTATGTATGTATGTATGTATGTATGTATGTGTATGTATTTATGTATGTGTATGCATGTAGATGTAGGTAGGTACATGTATGTGTGTGTATGTATGTATGTAGACCTATGTATGTATGTTTATGTATGTATGTATGTGTATGTAGTTTTATGTATGTGTATGTGTATGTACTAAGATGTACATATAATTATTTGATGTGTATGTATGTATGCATGTATGTATGTAGGTATGTATGTATGTATGTGTATGTATGTATGTATGTAGGTATGTATGTATGTGTATGTTTTTTTATGTATGTATGTATTTATGTACATGTATGTATTTATTTTCTATTTTTCTAAAGTAATATGATACAAGAAATACAAATATATATATATATTTAAAAATATTTAGAAAACTTAAAAAAATTAATTTGCTATCAAAAAACTAATTTTCTATCGAAAATTATTTCAAAAAAAACAACATAAATTAATATGATACAATAAATACATTTTAAAAAAATAAAAAAATACACTTAGCACCAAAACACTTCCAGTCGGATCGCTGCAGTTCTTCTCACCGCCCCGCTTAACTCCGAGTCACTCAATGCAAAATGAGGGGCTTGGGCAGATTTTCGAGTTTATATAGTGAAAAGGGTTTCCGATCGAAAACCCGTTGCCACGTGAGCGTTGCCTGGCCAACAAATCGATCCAGCCGGAACAAGTACTATTAGCCTAAATTGCAACACATATCCGTATAATCACCTAGTAAATATATCTTATAAATATTAATTTAAGATGCAATGTCCACCTATTAATATAAACATACATGTATTGGGTGGTGATGCAATATTGACCTATTTAATAAAAAAAATTATATTTTAAATAATTTAAACATTATTTTGAACACAAAGTATTATTAAATTTTGACATATTATACAAATTTTACATTTGATACAGATGCAAGTGTACAAGCTATTGCAAGAATAGTCGATAATGTACCACCTTGTGTTGCTACATCCTAAAATGAATAATGTTTGCATCAATTCATCTATAAGTAAAAATTTATTTATATTTACAAATTTTAAGTATTTAATAAATACATATTATAAATTCAAATCAACATGCCTGCATTTGAACAGGTGCCATAGGTACACCTAATCCAACAAGTCATTTGTCAATGCCATATCAATAGTTGCACCACCCTGATGACCCTTGCTATTCCCATAACATCTACACTGACAATGAGAACACATAAGAGAGGTAAGACTATCTACATCATCTACATCTCTACTCTCACAAAGCATAAATGGTATTTTACAAATATATATTTGGTTGTCATTGATGTCAAGCCCGATGATCTAGATTGGTCTAGATGTAGTAAGTGAGTGTACAAAGTAAAGGTGTTGCAGAGCAGTAGTATGTATAGGTGTTGTAGAGCAATGG
Organism: Cryptomeria japonica; assembly: GCF_030272615.1. Taxonomy (NCBI): domain Eukaryota; kingdom Viridiplantae; phylum Streptophyta; class Pinopsida; order Cupressales; family Cupressaceae; genus Cryptomeria; species Cryptomeria japonica. The sequence goes on along the minus strand of NC_081410.1, from coordinate 210,911,926 downwards.
TATGTATGTATGTATGCAGATGAAGAACCTTGCTGATATGTTAGGTTGTAGATGTGTTACAGTTGATGCAGGTATGTCATAGTTGTTGTAGATGTGTCTTCCAAAATAGTGTTGCTCTGAAAATGTGTGTTGCTTGTATGTGGTTATGTTTTCCTGGTGATTAAAGTTTTCAGTTTGATTGTGGCATTGGTTTGGTGTTCTAGAAGCTGTTCTCTGGAAGTTTATTCAATGATGATGGCATTCGACCGCGATTGCAGTGCTTCATATTCCTTCACATATTAGTTTCTAGTGATGACCTTTTGGAAATATATTGTTCATGATCTTAATTTTTTTATGTCAAGTTGGATCGTGTTTTGTTGCTTCAAAAGCGTTCTTGTAGAAGTTTGAGGATATAATAATTCTGGGTCTAGCCAACCTTGAATTCTTTTGTTCTTGTTTTGCTCTAGTGCTTGTAATGTGTTATCTGATTGTTGGAATATTCTTGAAGGAAATCATGTAGAAGACTGATGAAGAAGTATTCTTGGGGAAAGTATCCTTGAGGCCGACTTGATGCATATACCAGTAGTGTATGTGTGTGTGTGTGTGTGTGTGTGTGTGTGTGTGTGTGTTATGATTTGATCAGTATGGGACATGAGTGCAAGTGGAATTGAATGAAAGTGTAAGAGTGCAAGTGAGAGTTGTCATGTGTCTGTGTGTTCAAAGAAAAGGGCAGAATTGGTGCAATAGTGATTGAAGAAGGTAGATTGAGTTTGAGTTGCAGAGATTCTTGACTAGATCTATTGCAATAAGTTATTTGGATATTAGGGCTTATCAAGAACTAATCCCATGCATGTGTAGATGTAATTTTCTTAGTTCATTTTTTGTCTCTATTTCTTGGCAATGAGTCTTCCAATAGTAAGTCGTTGTATTCAAGGTAGTGAGTATGAGGGCTTCACTGGCTAGGCAATATCATATCATGTGCGTTCATATTGGGGGGTTTAATATCCCAAAAATGAGGGTACAATATATTGCCCATTGGTGAAAGTAGGGGGGTTTTTGGTTTGGGCTATGAAAAAATGCAATATTTGGTGAAAATAGGGGGGCTTTTAATTCAGGTTGTGTATTGGGAGGGGGTTGCAAAAAATAAGTTTAGGGCAATATTATTTGAAAATAGGGAGATTCTTTAGTATGCCATGAATGCAGGTGATATAACTCAGGTTCACTAAGTGAAGTTCCCATGGTAGCGAGCCTTGTAATCTCATATAACTAGTTATATTAAGAGTTAACCCTCTCTGTGGTTTTTTCCATTTGGTTTTTCCATGTATAAAAATCTAGTGTTTGTCTTATGGTTGTGTATCTCTTGCATTTAATTTATGTTGCATGCATTTCTTTTGGGCTGAGGATAATTGATAATAGGTTAAGCTTCAGAAGTTAAGTTTTTTATTTTCTTATAAGGGAATACTGATTCACCCCCCTCTCATTATTATAGTTTGTTCAACAATTGGTATCAGAGCTTGGTCCCTTGTTGCTAGCTTAATCGCTTGAGGGAGATCTTATTTCAACAAATGGCTCCTATGAATATGGTAGGACAATAGTATTTGGGTGAAGAGTTGAAGACAATCCTTGAAGATTTGGAGAGTGTGGAATCTGAGAATGAGGAATTCAAAGAGAATGTTGAGGTAGAAAATGAAAGTAAATTCAAATATATTTTTATTAAGACTATCACAAATGTTAATTTTTTCTTCAAACTTCAACTTCATCAATTTAGCTATCTTTTTAAAAAATTGAATTATTTTATAATAGTTTATTTGAACCATGTTTTTGGTCGACATAGAATGTTATCTATTGCAACTGACCAAAATGAAGATTTACAAGCCATTTTAGACTCTAATATATTATGTTTAGAGCTAATATTTTTGGCTCTTGCCAATAAGTCATATCACTATGTTTAGTCAATTATGTTTGACATACATAACTTCACATAGAACATGCTTAAAATTGATATTGATGTGTGCCAGGTCCATGCTAATAACAATAAAAAAACATTTATAAAGTGTGTACTAAACTAAAAAAAACAGTTATATAATTTGAGGCATATTTAATTTTCATAGCTATTATAAATCAAAAATAGATTATTCAATCATTACTGCGTTCCAAAACATCTTTATTTCATAATAGAACATGAAAGCATATAACAACATAATTTATGTGACCTCGACCCTAACCCTAACACTATTTCTAATCCCAACACTAATAGTAACTCTAATCCTAACTACTTATTTCTAAATGAAAAACTATTTTTAAATAAAAATACAATTACAAATATACTGTAATATATTTACATATAATTATAAGTTTATATATTGTATACTATGATATCTTCCAAATATAATTCACATCCGACTAATAATAGAATCAAGTAATTTTTTTTGTAAAAGTATTCTTATCTATGAAAGAAAAGCATATGAAAAATGTAGCTGATTTCCTATTGTACATTAAAGTTTTGATCAAGTATTAATATTTAATCATTAATAAATGTAATTTTTAAATTATCTATTTTTATACTTCCAATATATTATTCAAAACATATATTACTATAGACTAACCATTGCACCTCTCTTTTTGATTGCACCTCTCTTTTTGATACAAACGCTAATTAGTAAATACATTCACATTCAAATGTGCAATCCCCCTTTTAACGTACATACCCAAATATATGCTTAAAAGTATTGCTCTCATCCTAGAAGCCATTCATTGCTAACCAAGGACAAGTGCATAGCGTGAGGCACATCGACGTAAAGAATAAAGAACAAAAGATAAAGTACACCCAATCCAAACGTTATCATTGGAGCTTGGTAACGACTGCGACAAAATCATAAGCATTGATCCACACTGCAAGTGAAAGCAAAAGCAAAAGAGCAGCATCGATATATATTCTTTAAACTTAAGAGGGCCGAATCAATATTTCCACGTTATGGGCGTGGGATTCGTCGGTGTCACCTTTACTTTTCGCAATTAAGCAACATTTAATTGACCGTCTTATGAACAAAATCGAATTTAAGCCTAAGGAATTGGTGTCATAACGCACAAAACTTAAATGTGCACTTCACGCCTCCCAAATTAGGATCGGTCCCATCTTACTAATGTGCTGACAAGTAATGAACTTGGTCTCAATCACAATCCACTACCGAATAAAGTACTCAGCCTTGTCTCGCAAGTTCCAAATTTATTAAATAATTATTCTCTACTGTATATAACTCTCTTTCTCTGCATTCTATATCTCAGTGAGATCGCGCCTGCTCTGGTACTAACAAATCCTTTTTCGGCAGAAAACATGGAAATGATTCAAACTTTGCTTCTCTGCTTGTTATTTAGCATTGTCTCCACGAGTAATGGACTGGACAGGAGCGATTTTCCCCCCAATTTCATGTTTGGAACTGCTTCCTCTGCCTATCAGGTTTCTTCATCTTCACATCTTGCCTTAATGTGAATGCTCACTATTGTTGTCTAATACTCAAAAGCCTTTTTCTGATGCTGTCTATCGCTGAAACAGTATGAAGGTGCTTGGAGAGAAGGAGGTAAAGGTCTCAGCAACTGGGACGCCTTCACACATTCACCAGGTTTGCTCTCTATACTATTTCTTCAATATATTTAAGTGTGCATTTATAACTGTTTATTGAGAGAGATTTGGTGCTGTCGATCAACTTGAATTATGCAGGAAGTATAGAAGATGGAAGTAACGGAGACGTAGCGGATGATCAATATCACAAATATGTGGTACACACCGTCATCTATTCAATCTGTTTATGATCTTCAATTCTCTCAGTTGTATGTTTACTGACCATGATTAGGCAAATAGGAAGATATCGAGCTCATGGCATCACTTGGGCTAGAAACATACAGATTTTCGATATCCTGGTCTCGAATCCTTCCAGGTACATTTTGGTTTCTCTGATGATTACAGGATTGAACAATGAAAATATAATTTGAAAGATCCTTTCCTATGTTCATAGATGGTAAAGGTAAAATCAACCAGGCTGGGATTGAGTACTACAATAATTTTATCAATGCTCTTCTTCGAAATGGTATCCAACCATTTGTTACATTATTTCACTTCGACCTTCCAAATGCACTTGAAGACTCCTATGGCGGATGGCTCAGTTCACAGATAGTGTATGCAGTTAACATTTCTATCTCATCTGTTTTCAACATTTACAGTAATAGTAATTCGTTCAAAGCTGAAAGTTGCTTACATATACTTTTTTTTGTGTGTGCAGAACGGACTTCGAAGCCTACGTGGATATTTGTTTCAAAGCCTTTGGTGACCGGGTAAAGTACTGGGCTACAATGAACGAACCAAATCTTTTTGTTCCACTGGGTTATACTGTTGGATTATTTCCTCCTACAAGGTGTTCTGTGCCTTCAGGAAAGTGTGTTTCTGGGAATTCCCTGTCTGAGCCATATGTTGCTGCACACAATGTTTTGCTCGCCCATGCAGCTGCAGTCAACACATATAGGACCAAATATCAGGTATTTTTCATTAATTTCGGGTCTGCCATATGTAAACTAGTTTGTTAATCGTTTTTGAATCTTAATTCATTCTTAAACATCACGATAATTTTCAGAAAATTCAAGGAGGATCTATTGGATTTGTGGTTAGCGCACCATGGTATGAACCCTTGGAAGACACTCCTGATGACAGAGCAGCTGTCGACAGAATTCTAGCATTCAGTATCCGATGGTGGGTATTCGAAACAATGATTCTAACTCAAATTGTGATTCTTGTTTACTCATTAGATAATGCATACAATTCCTTTTATTCAGACCAGACTTATATGGGTGTCATAGAGAAATAGTGGCACTGTTTCCAATGGATGACCATCGCAAGCTCTTAAATTGAATGCAGGTTTCTGGATCCAGTTGTTCTGGGAAATTATCCAAGTGAAATGCGTGAACGACTGGGATTGCGCCTACCAACTATTGATTCAGAAATGTCTGGGAAGCTTGCAGGATCATTCGATTTCATCGGCATAAACCAGTACACAACCTTGTATGCAAGCACTACCCCTACTCCTTCCCTCGACTCCACTACACGCTTTTATGCGGACTCCATGGTTTATTTGACTGGCGAAAGGCAAGGAATTCCCATTGGAGAACCAGTAAGAAGTTCACAATACTCTTTCCCAGGTTGTGGTTTACCTATATATGGCCAAAAGTCTTATATGAATTTGTTACTTGCCTTCAGACAGGAATGGACGGTTTATATGTTGTGCCTTGTGGAATTCAAAATATGGTGGAATATGTAACGCAAATCTACAATAAGCCTCCTATTTTCATTACAGAAAACGGTAAACTATTCCGTCTGTCCATCTTTTCAAAATTCAAATGGTCCACAACAAACAATATCTAAAAGATAAGATGTCCTGAAACCTTGTCTGGAAATGGTTGAACAGGGTATGCAGAATCCAAGGACTCCTCTGCCACACTACAGGAAGCTTTGGAAGACGTGAGGAGAATACATTTTCACAGTGATAACTTGAATTACCTGGCAAAGGCAATCAGGTAATTCTCGTAAAGAGCATTTTACCTTGTATTAGGTTTGTGTTTTTCAATAATATGGGATGTTTATTGAAATTGAGGTGGTGTCTTTGTTTATGGCAGGAATGGATCAGATGTGCGTGGATACTTCATTTGGTCTCTTCTTGACAATTTTGAGTGGCGATTCGGCTACACACAGAGATTTGGACTATACTACGTGGATAAGCTTTCTCAGAGCAGATATCCGAAGCTATCCGCTGAATGGCTAAAGCAATTTCTTCGGATGGATGCAAGCAGTACAGTATAACCACAACTACGTCCATCATCAAGCCGCAAATTCCTGGAGAAAGAAAGCAGATTATTATGAATGTAGAAAAGATTCAATGACGGAAAAGATGTAAATGAAATGTAATGTAATATAATTTCAAGTAGTTTGACTAAGTTCATCCAACCATCCAAAAACCCAAAAAGTAGGTAGAACAAGGATGGATAATTGCGGTACGCTATCTGAGTCTGGATAACAGATAACCAGAGAAGTGGGAAGTGCACAACAGTCTTGCATTGTGTTTCCTAAAGATGATTGATTGTACATAAAAACCAAATTATGTCATTTCGATTTGGTCATGATAATGACCTGCTATTGTCAAGAAATACATATCGGGCCAAAAATTTTAGTATGTGAAATATATTTGTCATATCTCTCCCTCTAATTTCATTTAGAGCACCAACTATATGAACATAATGATATAAATTCTGAGAAAGATTCTTATCCACAAAACCGTATAATCCAACAATAATAAAGATGATTTCCTTTCGCTTTAATACATTGTTTAAGCATGTGCACCAACTTTGGCACCACGATGATATAAAAAGGATGAATCAGAATTATAATCAACAATCCTTTATGTTTTTATTATTATTAATTGCTGTTTACAGAAAAATAGAATGTTCCGGTAGTCAACAAATTGCAATGGAATAAATCAATACCAATCTAAATTAGACTTTTATCTTTATAATATACTAAATAAAAAAAAATCTTGCTTTATTTTTATGATCCTGTGCAAGAAAGCAAACTTAAAACCCCCAAAAAAAAAAATTCTTTTGAGAGACCCACTGTGTGAACTGAACCAATCCAATACAGTAATTTGAGCCTTTTTAAAAAAAGAATCCACTCTTGAAGAAAAAGTATACAAAGAAAAAATATATCAGAAATTGTGGGCCAATCTATCTACTACAAAAGCAATTAAAGCTTATAAAGACATAACAAGCCATTATCGAAGCAGAATATCAATCCATTTAAAGCCAAAACTATACGTTGTCGATTGTTTTGGAATATACTATTATTTCTTTGTAGCATCCTTATTCTGGCCATAGGGCATACTCAATGGCTGTCGTAGCAATCGACTATGGAAATCAATTACTCGCAGAGTAGGTACAAGATGGTAGTGGAGGAAGTAAATAAAGTTAAAAAAAAATCATGAATCTACTGTTGCTTTTTTCATTCATTTTCATGAATCTACTGTTGCTTTTTTCCATATTGAAAATAAATGAAATTATAATATTGTGCATGTCTTATCAGTGATATTTTCTATTGTTGTTTTTGAATTTGATTGTGTGGATATTTTTCGCATCAATCTTTCAAATCATATTCTTTGATCCATCATAAGGATGTTAGAGAGTAAAAGGAGAAAATCAAATCCTAATGACAAATCATGTAGTATGAAACGTTGATCCAAAAAACATTCACACAATCAAATCTAGAAGCAAAGATAGGAAGTCTCATATATTTTGAAAATCTACTGACATTGATAGTTACATTGCTTATGTTTTCTCAATTATTTATATCGTTTGTTTAGATGGATTGTTTATGTTTTGTCAATTTTTGAAGGAAAATATCAATCCATTTAAAGCTAAAAACATACTTTATCGATTGAATTGGATGATTCCATTGCTTCTTTGTAAGATACGCTTATTCTGATAATAGAACACCCTCAATGGTGTCGTAGCAATCAACAATGGAAATCTATCACTAGCAGAGTAGGTACACAATGATAGAGGAGGAAGTAAATAGAATTTAAAAAAAAAAAAGCACATGAATCTACTATTATTTTTAAAAATATGATAATGTGAATAAATTAATAAAAGAAGGCAATTTGTAGGTTATTGAGAAAATAAATGAAACTAAATAGTTTTTATGTTTTGTCAATATTTGTATCTTTTGTCTAGATGTTGAATGAGTATAGCTATGGTCAGCTTGTATTAGTTAAAATGTAAATATAATAAAGATATTAATAGTTTTGTGGTATATAATATAATGAAAAATAATCTTAATTATAAAATAACTTAATTTAGGTTGATAATTTTTTTTAAAATTATTGAAAAGTTATTTAGAATTTTTTTTTTAAAAGTATGATTTTCATATGATTAATTATTTCTAATAAACAAGAATGATAATTTACTAAAAAAAATTATGCATAGAATAATTTATGAACTAAATTATTATGATTTCAATTATAGTTAATATTTAATAAAGATATTTATATTTTAAATAAATAGAATTGAGAATGACATATTTAAGAAAGAAATAAGAGGTATTTACTTATTTTATATATGACATTGATGTTGTCTTTAATGTTGAACTTTTTATATGTTGTGAGAGAAATAAAGTTATGATTTGATGATTAAATAACATTAAAATAATACAAAAGATCTAACATAGTTTTTTTTCACTTTGTAGATTGTGTCACACCAAACAAATAGATCTTGATTGTGGATATGTAATGCATTCTTTTCCTATGTGTGTAGTCATGTCTTCTAACATTATACATACATAACATGTATCCACTTGTGACACAACACCTTTCTCTTAAACTTTAATATATGATTTACTTTGGAAGTGTTTCTTCAAGATTCTAAATTATGTGAATCTATCATTGAAAAGGTTAATAACCTAAAAAAAAATTTACAATGGAAATGGACTTTCAAAGTAGAACACAATTTTATATGCATGTTGTAGTCGCCTAAAATTAATTAAATTAATATATAATTAATTTATCATTTTTCGCATAATTAATTATATTAACTATGTCAATCCTCCTTCTTAATAATAATTAAATTATATTTTAATTAAATTTGTCACCTTAGCCATATAATTAATTTATCAAAATTAATTATATCCAATTCTTCTAAAATTATTTCAATTCTCAACCTTAGTCAATATTTCCTTCTAATCCTGATTAGTTACTTAATCCCAATTAATTAACTAATGCCTTGATTCCTACAAATTACCATCTTAATCCCTATCACTTAGTCTAATTAATCCTAGCCTAATCATGATCATCATTTTCTCTAATTTTGAATTCCTCCACTCATTCTCTCTCCTCATGTCCCATCCTTCTAATTCACCCACTTGCACTCTAATCCTCCATTATCCCACCTAATCACTCCCCTTAATATTTTTCACATTCCTAATCACTATGATTAGGGATGGGTCAACTCTTTGCTATAAATGGTTTTCCCATCTCACCTCCCAACCTTTAATGCCACCCACTTTTTGTCTATCCAAGGAATTTCAAATTCCTTGAATCTCCCCATGCCCTCTCTTCACAAGGAGTTTTTAATTACTTTATTCTTTATTCTTCCAATGCCCCCTCTTTCTTGATAATTTTTAATTCCCCTTGTCCTCTCCTAAAGAATTTTTAATTTTTTTCTCCTCTTTCCCATGTACTTGAAAAGTGTGGAGACAAGAAATGCCTTTATGAAAAATCTCATGGATCTCCCACTTGTCCTCTCAAAACCCTCTCACCTTCTTTCAATCCTAGCCCTCCCATATCCTTCAATAATGACCATCCTGTAATGCCCCTACCCTAGTCGGACTTTTAAAACCCGTTTGACCTTGATTGACTTCCTATGTGGCATTCTTGAATGGTAGGTTAACCGATATGCAATGTGTAGTTTAGATAATATAAATAAATTGTGCATACTTATTATTGTGCTTTTGCATCGATCCTTGTGTAAATGTAATTGTTTCCTAACTCTTGTGATAAATCTTGAGCTAACGCCTTCATTGAATATGTATATGTATATGTATGCTTGCGTGATTCATGAGTGCAGGAGATTGCAGGTACGACTCCACCTAAGGCAAGGTTCATCTCCTTTGGGATTTGCAAGGTTGAGTATGCCTCCTTTATCTTTAGAATTCGGATTTGGTACTCATAAAACTCTCGTCTTGCCTTAGCCATGGTTAGGTGAGCGTCGTGTGTGGTTCGTGGGGCTCTCACTTTTCATTGGATTTCATGTCATGTGATTTGGTGGACTTCCTAGTTTTGTGTGCCTTGCACGAGGTAAGTGGAGTTTGTTGTTCTAAGTATTAAATTCAAATTTATGAGTAGACGTGCACATTAGTAATTTAGAAATTTAAATGGGTAGCTTCCTTTATATGATTAATCACTAATTTAAGGGATTGCTTTAATTATTATTGTAGCAAGCTTAAGGTATTTAACTTGGGTTAGTGTGTTCATTTACGCATTTGTAACATTTACGCATTTGTAATTGAGAAATTAGAATAAATAAGACTCTTGCATTAGATTAGTCATTTATTTAAAAATGTCGCTTTATTATGTTATAGCGAGTTAATTTAATAGCTAATTTTAAAATAATGAATTTAATGAGTTATGCGTTTTGGAAAGGAAAAAATTTAAAGTCATTTGGGAGATAGAAATAAATTACTCATTTTTGCATTTTGGAAGAAAAAGAGTAAAATTTTATTATTTAAAAGGAAATTATTTTCTTTTCACTTGTAAAGTCGATATAGTATAAAAGTTTGATTTTTAGAAAATTAAATTAATCAAAACGCCCTACCTAGGTCAATAGTTTCGAAATAAGAAGTAGGCCTAAAATTTATAGTGAGAAATTAAAATTTAAAATGCAATAAGAAATGGAAGCTTTTTAATTTTAAAGGAAAAATGAATAAGAAGGATTGAATAGTGGTTTCCATTTTGACTTTCATTTATTTTATTTTAAAAATAAATGCCTAAATTCGAAATTGAAAATTAGGTCAAAATTAGGGTTTCTCATTTTTAACCTAGCTTGGGAAACATTTTGGGGGTTCTCTCTTTGGGGGATTTTTTTTGGAAAAAAAAAGATGGAGGTGGGAAGGAGAATGTTGAAAGGAAAGGGGGTGCTCTTGCTTGGAGTTGCAGGTGGAGCTCTTCGTCAAAGAAATCTCTTCCCGGAATGCATTTGGAGGTAGGATTCCAATCTACCCGTCTGTTTATTGTTATGTTCTCCATGAAATGTTGAAGAAAAGAAAAGAAAGAAATGTTTTTAGCCATGAAGGTTCTTGAAGATTAGTTTCAGTTTTTCCTTAAAAGTTTGGTTGTTCTTGAATCAAATGTTTGTTTCTTAATAAATTTTGTGGCTTCAAACCTGATGTGGAGATATTTGTCCCATAATGGAGTTTTGGGTGAATCTGGAAAATGAACAGGTCTGTGAAAACACACAAAAAAAAATATAGAAATAAAAACGAAGATGCAAAAATGAAGGATTTCATTCTTGTTAAAATTTTATGCAAAAAAAAAAAAAATGGTTCATTCGGACTGTGAAACGAATTAAACTATTAAACAAAAAAAAAAATATAATACCAAATATGGGGTTTCGGGGGGGGAGCCGAAGCTCAATCCGCCCCTCCCCGCGCGCCGCTCGCAGTTCTTTCGGTGCCCACACACAGTGGGGGCCGAGGGGACTGCGTCTCCCATGGAGGCCACAGTCCCTCCCGGCGCCACTGTGTGGGGAGCCGAAGGGCCTGCGACCCCCACGGAAGGCGCAGAACCCCCGACTCCACTATAAGTGGAGGCCGAGGGGCTTGCGTCCTCCGTGGAGGCCGCAGCCTCTTCGGCTCGGGCTCGGCCACCCTAGGGTTTCGCCGCCTAGGGTTTGGCCGTGGAGGACGCAGCCTCTTCGGCTCGGGCTTGGCCGCCCTAGGGTTTCGCCGCCTAGGGTTTGGCCGCCCTTGTTTTGTTTTAAAATGTTTTTTTTTTAAAAAAAAAAAATCTTATTATTATAGTTAAACATGAATTGGGGGTTTTCATTTTATAAAAAAAAAGGGAGATGTTTATTTTGGTAAAATTTGTTTTAAGCAATATTTGTATTCTCAAAATGAGTTGGAATTTTATATTAGTATATAATGTTTAAAACAAAAAAAAAGAATTTACTTCTTAGTATAAAGTTATCATGAGAAATATTCTGGTATTAAAAAGTGAGATGTGGTTTATACTCTAGCAAGTATGTTTAATCCAAAAGGGGATAAAGGTATATATTATTAAATATATATATACAGAACTATGGGCCTTAATATAGCAATGACCTTCATTGTAATTTTCAAACCAAATGATAAATAACTATATGATAAAGAATAAATTAAATGGAGGTGACGGTCTTTAACCCTTAAATGCATGCAATAGAAGCTAATTTAGCTCGGAAACGATCTTTCCTTTTTTCATTCACTCATAATGTAATTGTTCTTCATAGAAAAAGGGTAATTTTGTCTTGTGTCGTTAGAAAAGGGGCTAGACTATTGTTGTGAACCAACTTGTCATTAGTGGGTATCTAAGGGTTAATTAATCTGATTAGACGTTTATGTCAACTTGAGAAAGTGTTGTAATTACCCGATAATGCTTGAGCATGGCTTATTATTATTTTGGGAAAATTTGTTGTGTCTGTTTTAATAGCACGGCTTAGATAGGCATGTTGGGTCCCCATCATCTGATTTCTTTTGTCTGACCAACGTCGGTCAAGTCTCCATTTAGGGTACCACCAGTTAAAAAAATCCTTGTTCTTTTTGTTTTGATGTATTTGGTAAGATCCGCTTCAAAAGGGATCATTATGTAATTAACGTCCGAGGTGGCTATTGTATATTGGTTGTATTCGCCTAAGTGGCAAAAAATGTAAAGACTTGTAAATCATGTATTCCTAACGATATAATACCAAAGGGGTCTTGCAGTTGAGCAGACCCGGAGATGTAGCCCTTTAGGGGTGAACTCCGAGATCATATCTGTGTTATACGATGTTTTTAGCTTACTTTGTTTTATGCTTTAAATTATTATGGATGGTTGTATTCTTGCATAAGTGTATGGTGGAAATTTAATGAATTTAAATCTAAGTGCATAAAATTATTCATCTTGACAAATGTAGTAATTAGGTTCATGAAAGATCGTAAATAAGATTATGGAGAAAGTATTTTGATAATGTGAATTAAAAGTTGTAATAGTGGAAAGAATCTTGCTAGATTGCACCATTGGATTAACTTGTTATTAAGCATGTAAATTGAACAAATGAGTATGGGAAACAAAGGTAGAATTAATGTTATAATTTCTAAATTGGAATCTAAAGGATGATCAACATATAGGTAATTACTTTTATCTTCTTAAACAAGCAACGCCATGTTAATTATATTCCACTACATTGAATGAATTTTGTTTAGTTATTTCACGTATTAATCTTAACAATAACCCTCACCAATATTAACTTGACAATTGGGGGAAACTCAACTAGCCTTCCATAATTATAACCCTTATAAAAAGAATTCCTTAGGATTGCTAAAATTGAACTAAAATGGGAAATAATTGATTAGTTGTTTATACATTAAATCTTAGTAAAAGTATCTCTCATATTAACTTCATTAACAAAAAAAAAGAGAGATATGCAATAATATAATTGTATTTTAATCCTAATAGAAGAACGTCACTATGAACTTATAATTCTAATCTTGAAATGATGAATTTTCATCTAGCTATCGATATTTTAATTTAAAGGATGCTCTCCTGTGACCTAATACACACCCACCTAACGAAATTAGTCCATTTATTTGCATTATCAAAACTTCAAATGAATTCTATGGCTACTCACATTTTACCTTTCATAAAAGAACTACAACTCATTAGTTGGCTATGCATGAAATCAAATGAAGGGATCTCACTCTATTAAATGTAGTTAATCCTTAATGAATGAATCTCGTCTGATTAACCATACTTTTAATATTAAAGGATGATATCGATTGTGAATGGATTCCCTAATCCCAATGAATGAACCTCATTATATTAAACGCTTGGAACCTATTTGGAGGCCTCTAAATGAAATTATGAATTTAAGTGCATTGAATAAATAACCTATCAAAGGCCTCCTAACCACCAAAGTAAATGAAAGCTCCCTAAAATTCTAAGATGTCATATCTTTGAACATATATATATAATCATGTCCTAAGCATTATCTCATAATTAAGATATCTAGTTTAATGAATCTAATGATGCAAGTTGAGTTAGGTGTAAGGTTATGTAATCGCGTTGGGAAACTCCTTAGGATCGTTTTAGCCTTCCGCTGTGTTATCCAGATAGAGATAACTTTGAGATAACTTCAAACTATCTTAATGTTGTAATTTTTCATTAACGCTCTAAATTATTATTAAAAATATATATATATTTACACTCTACTTGAGTGTTTTTAACTTAAACCCTTAGGGGTTTCCTGGCGGGGCATTACACATCCATTCTGGGCCCCTCAAATCTATAAATTTGAGTCTCCTCCCTTAACAAATCATCCAACATTTTCATATTATCATGCTGTCCATTTGAGCCAAGAGATCATCCATACCACCCTTACCATGCCCAAATATTGCGACATATAATCCATCATCCATCACTCAAATCATTATCATCTTGTTGTGTTTTTGGAGAGCAATCCACATCCCTCACATTAGAGGAGAAAATCAAGTCGAGATAAAGGTCACACATTCCACTTCTAGATCAATTGAAGGAGGTGAAGAAAGAAGGTATAAAAGGTTACTTTGATTTTTTTTGAATACTTTAGTGTGTTTATGATTTGATTTATGCACCTAGCCTTTTCAACTATTTTCCCTCATCCTCACATGCCATTTTTTTGCAATTCAAAGATATTTTTCTTTAGTTCAATATATAAATTGTATATAAATTTGGCATTCAAATTTATTATCAATACATAACATTTAAACAAAGATATTGGAATGGGGTAACATACAAAATACAAAATAAAAAATAACCCCATTTAAATTGAGGGTTTTAGGGAACCAAATTAATAATTAATATAAGTAATTGTCTTGTACATTAGTCTATCTTAAACAGTTGAAATTTAGGTGTGATAAATATTTGAAGATGACTTTATTTTATTATTAGTGAAAATTTGTCATAGCCAAATAAAGGGAACAAAAATTCTAAAATAATTAAATAGAGACCAATATGAACTCAATACCATCTACCCCTGAATTTGCCAAGCAATCTGCTATAACATTGGCCTTTCTATATATATGATTGAAGACTACTACTTTAAAGGAATTAAAAAACCTCCATTACTTTCCCAAGCAATGAATTGAGCCTCCAATTTGGAGTAGAGACTACCCTCAAGGCATTGACAATTATGGAAAAATCCCCTTCTAGTTCCAAATGCTTTATGTTTAACTCTCTGCTGAGGACCCCTTCTAAAAGAGCTTTATGTTCATCTATATTATTAGTGCCATCTTCT